>NW_018745576.1:0-39606 GCF_001683475.1 Chenopodium quinoa
CTAACTGAATCAAATGAAAGTCAAACACATTGAAACAAAGCTATTTGAAACAAATTAAAGTCAAATACATTCTACAAAGCTAATTGAATCAAATGAAAGTTAAACACATTCAAACAAAGCTAAATGAATCAAATGAAAGTTAAACACATTAAAACAAAGTTATTTGAATCAAAAAAAGTCAAATACATTCTACAAAGCTAATTGTATCAAATGAAAGTCAAACACATTCAAATAAAGCTTTTTGAATCAAATGAAAGTCTAACACATACAAACAAAGTTATTTAAAGAAAATGAAAGTGAAATGCATTCTACAAAGCTAACTGAATCAAATGAAAGTCAAACACAATGAAACAAAGCTATTTGAAACAAATGAAAGTCAAATACATTCTACAAAGCTAATTGAATCAAATGAAAGTTAAACACATTCAAACAAAGCTAAATGAATAAAATGAAAGTCAAACCCATTCAAACAAAGCTAATTGAATCATATGAATGTCAAACACATTCAAACAAAGCTAATTGTATCAAATGAAAGTTAAACACATTCAAATATAGCTATTTAAATCAAATGAAAGTGAAATGCATTCTACAATGCTATTTAAATCAAATGAAAGTCAAATACATTCTATAATGCTATTTGAATCAAATGAAAGTCAAATACATTCTACAAAGCTATTTTAATTAAATGAGAGTCAAACACATTCAAACAAAGCTATTTTAATCGAATGAAAGTCAAATATATTCTACAAAGCTAATTGAATCAAATGAAAGTCAAACACATTCAAACAAAGCTATTTGAATAAAATAAAAGTCAAATACATTCTATAAAGCTAATTGAACCAAATGAAAGTAAAAAACATTCAAACAAAGCTATTTGAATCAAATGAAAGTCAAATACATTCTACAAAGCTAGTTGAATCAAATGAAAGTCAAACACATTCAAACAAAGCTATTTGAATCAATGAAAGTCAAACACATTCAAACAAAAGAATTTGAATCAAATGAAAGTCAAACACATTCAAATAAAACTATTTGAATCAAATGAGAGTCAAATACATTCAAACAAAGCTAATTAAATCAAATAAAAGTCAAGTACATTCTACAAAGCAAATTGAATCAAATGAAAGTCAAACACATTCAAACAAAGCTATTTGAATCAAATGAAAGTCAAATACATTCTACAAAGCTAATTGTATCAAATGAAAGTCAAACACATTCAAACAAAGCTATTTGAATCAAATGAAAGTCTAACACATACAAACAAAGTTATTTAAAGAAAATGAAAGTGAAATGCATTCTACAAAGCTAACTGAATCAAATGAAAGTCAAACACATTGAAACAAAGCTATTTGAAACAAATGAAAGTCAAATACATTCCACAAAGCTAATTGAATCAAATGAAAGTTAAACACATTCAAACAAAGCTAATGAATCAAATGAAAGTCAAACACATTCAAACAAAGCTAATTGAATCATATGAATGTCAAACACATTCAAAAAGCTAATTGTATCAAATGAAAGTTAAACACATTCAAATATACCTATTTAAATCAAATGAAAGTGAAATGCATTCTACAATGCTATTTAAATCAAATGAAAGTCAAATACATTTTATAATGCTATTTGAATCAAATGAAAGTCAAATACATTCTACAAAGCTATTTAAATCAAATGAGAGTTAAACACATTCAAACAAAGCTATTTTAATCGAATGAAAGTCAAATAAATTCTACAGAGCAAATTGAATCAAATGAAAGTCAAACACATTCAAACAATGCTATTTGAATAAAAATGAAAGCCAAATACATTCTTCAAAGCTAATTTAATCAAATGAAAGTCAAACACTTTCAAACAAAGCTATTTGAATCAATGAGAGTCAAATACATTCTACAAAGCAAATCGAATCAAATGAAAGTCAAACACATTCAAAATAAGCTATTTAAATAAAATGAAAGTGAAATACATTCTACAATGCTATTTGAATCAAATGAAAGTCAAATACATTCTACAAAGCTATTTGAATCAAATGAGAGTCAAACACATTCAAACAAAGCAATTTTAATCAAATGAAAGTCAAATACATTTTAGAAAGCTAATTGAATCAAATGAAAGTCAAACACATTCAATAAAGCTAATTGAACCAAATGAAAGTAAAAAAATTCAAACAAAGCTATTTGAATCAAATGAAAGTCAAATACATTCTACAAAGCTAATTGAATCAAATGAAAGTCAAACACATTCAAATAAAGCTATTTGAATCAAATGAGAGTCAAATACATTCAAACAAAGCTAATTAAATCAAATAAAAGTCAAGTACATTCTACAAAGCAAATTGAATCAAATGAAAGTCAAACACATTCAAACAAAGCTATTTGAATCAAATGAAAGTCAAATACATTCTACAAAGCTAATTGTATCAAATGAAAGTCAAACACATTCAAATAAAGCTATTTGAATCAAATGAAAGTCTAACACATACAAACAAAGTTATTTAAAGAAATGAAAGTGAAATGCATTCTACAAAGCTAACTGAATCAAATGAAAGTCAAACACATTCAAACAAAGCTAAATGAATCAAATGAAAGTCAAACACATTCAAACAAAGCTAATTGAATCATATGAATGTCAAACACATTCAAACAAAGCTAATTGTATCAAATGAAAGTCAAACACATTCAAATATAGCTATTTAATCAAATGAAAGTAAATGCATTCTACAATGCTATTTAAATCAAATGAAAGTCAAATACATTCTATAATGCTATTTGAATCAAATGAAAGTCAAATACATTCTACAAAGCTATTTAAATCAAATGAGAGTTAAACACATTCAAACAAAGCTATTTTAATCGAATGAAAGTCAAATAAATTCTACAAAGCTAATTGAATCAAATGAAAGTCAAACACATTCAAACAATGCTATTTGAATAAAATAAAAGTTAAATACATTCTTCAAAGCTAATTTATTCAAATGAAAGTAAAACACATTCAAACAAAGCTATTTAAATCAAATGAAAGTGAAATACATTCTACAATGCTATTTGAATCAAATGAAAGTCAAATACATTCTACAAAAGCTATTTGAATCAAATGAGAGTCAAACACATTCAAACGAAGCAATTTTAATCAAATTAAAGTCAAATACATTCTAGAAAGCTAATTGAATCAAATGAGAGTCAAACACATTCTATAAAGCTAATTGAACCAAATGAAAGTAAAAAACATTCAAACAAAGCTATTTGAATAAAATGAAAGTCAAATACATTCTACAAAGCTAATTGAAACAAATGAAAGTCAAACACATTCAAACAAAGCTATTTGAATCAAATGAAAGTCAAACACATTCAACAAAAGAATTTGAATCAAATGAAAGTCAAACACATTCAAATAAAACTATTTGAACTAAAATGAGAGTCAAACATTCGAACAAAGCCAATTAAATCAAATAAAAGTCAATACATTCTACAAAGCAAATTGAATCAAATGAAAGTCAAACACATTCAAACAATGCTATTTGAATCAAATGAAAGTTAAATACATTCTTCAAAGTTAATTTCAAATGAAAGTAAAACACATTCAAACAAAGCTATTTAAATCAAATGAAAGTGAAATACATTCAATGCTATTTGAATCAAATGAAAGTCAAATACATTCTACATAGCTATTTGAATCAAATGAGAGTCAAACACATTCAAACAAAGCAATTTTAATCAAATGAAAGTCAAATACATTCTAGAAAGCTAATTGAATCAAATGAAAGTCAAACACATTCTATAAAGCTAATTGAACCAAATGAAAGTAAAAAACATTCAAACAAAGCTATTTGAATCAAATGAAAGTCAAATACATTCTACAAAGCTAATTGAATCAAATGAAAGTCAAACACATTCAAACAAAGCTATTTGAATCAAATGAAGTCAAATACATTCAAACAAAGCTAATTAAATCAAATAAAAGTCAAGTACATTCTACAAAGCAAATTGAATCAAATGAAAGTCAAACACATTCAAACAAAGCTATTTGAATCAAATGAAAGTCAAATACATTCTACAAAGCTAATTGTATCAAATGAAAGTCAAACACATTCAAATAAAGCTATTTGAATCAAATGAAAGTCTAACACATACAAACAAAGTTATTTAAAGAAAATGAAAGTGAAATGCATTCTACAAAGCTAACTGAATCAAATGAAAGTCAAACACATTCAAACAAAGCTAATGAATCAAATGAAAGTCAAACACATTCAAACAAAGCTAATTGAATCAATGAATGTCAAAACACATTCAAACAAAGCTAATTGATCAAATGAAAGTCAAACACATTCAAATATAGCTATTTAAATCAAATGAAAGTAAAATGCATTCTACAATGCTATTTCAAATGAAAGTCAAATACATTCTATAATGCTATTTGAATCAAATGAAAGTCAAATACATTCTACAAAGCTATTTAAATCAAATGAGAGTTAAACACATTCAAACAAAGCTATTTTAATCGAATGAAAGTCAAATAAATTCTACAAAGCTAATTGAATCAAATGAAAGTCAAACACATTCAAACAAAGCTATTTGAATCAAATGAAAGTCAAACACATTCAAACAAAGCTAATTAAATCAAATAAAAGTCAAGTATATTCTACAAAGCAAATTGAATCAAATGAAAGTCAAACACATTCAAACAAAGCTATTTGAATCAAATGAAAGTCAAATACATTCTACAAAGCTAATTGTATCAAATGAAAGTCAACACATTTAAATAAAGCTTTTTGAATCAAATGAAAGTCTAACACATACAAACAAAAGTTATTTAAAGAAAATGAAAGTGAAATGCATTCTACAAAGCTAACTGAATCAAATGAAAGTCAAAGAAACAAAGCTATTTGAAACAAATGAAAGTCAAATACATTCTACAAAGCTAATTGAATCAATTGAAAGTTAAACACATTCAAACAAGGCTAAATGAATCAAATGAAAGTCAAACACATTCAAACAAAGCTAATTGAATCATATGAATGTCAAACACATTCAAACAAAGCTAATTGTATCAAATGAAAGTCAAACACATTCAAATATAGCTATTTAAATCAAATGAAAGTGAAATGCATTCTGCAATGCTATTTAAATCAAACGAAAGTCAAATACATTATAATGCTATTTGAATCAAATGAAAGTCAAATACATTCTACAAAGCTATTTAAATTAAATGAGAGTCAAACACATTCAAACAAAGCTATTTTAATCGAATGAAAGTCAAATACATTATACAAAGCTAATTGAATCAAATGAAAGTCAAACACATTCAAACAAAGCTATTTGAATAAAATAAAAGTCAAATACATTCTATAAAGCTAATTGAACCAAATGAAAGTAAAAAACATTCAAACAAAGCTATTTGAATCAAATGAAAGTCAAATACATTTTACAAAGCTAGTTGAATCAAATGAAAGTCAAACACATTCAAACAAAGCTATTTGAATCAAATGAAAGTCAAACACATTCAAACAAAAGAATTTGAATCAAATGAAAGTCAAACACATTCAAATAAAACTATTGAATCAAATGAGAGTCAAATACATTCAAACAAAGCTAATTAAATCAAATAAAATTCAAATACATTCTACAAAGCAAATTGAATCAAATGAAAGTCAAACACATTCAAACAATTCTATTTGAATAAAAATGAAAGCAAAATACATTCTTCAAAGCTAATTTAATCAAATGAAAGTCAAACACATTCAAACAAAGCTATTTGAATAAAATGAAAGTCAAATACATTCTACAAAGCTAGTTGAATCAAATGAAAGTCAAGCACATTCAAACAATGCTATTTAAATCAAATGAAAGTCGAACACATTCAAACAAAGGAATTTGAATCAAATGAAAGTCAAACACATTCAAATAAATCTATTTAAATCAAATAAATGTCAAATACATTCTATAAAGCTATTTGAATCAAATGAAAGTCAAACACATTCAAACAAAGCTATTTGAATCAAATGAAGTCAAATACATTTACAAGCTAATTGAATCAAATGAAAGTCAAACACATTCAAACAAAGCTATTTTAATCAAATGAAAGTCAAATACATTCTACAAAGCTAATAGAATCAAATAAAAGTCAAACACATTCAAACAAAGCTATTTCAAAAATAAATGTCAAATACATTCTATAAAGCTATTTGAATCAAATGAAAGTCAAACACATTCCAACAAAGCTATTTGAATCAAAGTAAGTCAAATACATTCTACAAAGCAAATCGAATCAAATGAAAGTCAAACACATTCAAACAAAGCTATTTGAATCAAATGAAAGTCAAATACATTCTACAAAGCTAATTGAATCAAATGAAAGTCAAACACATTCAAACAAAGCTATTTTAATCAAATGAAAGTCAAATACATCTACAAAGCTATTTGAATCAAATGAAAGTCAAGCACATTCAACAAAGCTATTTGAATCAAATAAAAGTCGAACACATTAAACAAGAAAATTGAATTAAATGAAAGTCAAACACTTTCAAACAAAGCTATTTGAATCAAATGAGAGTCAAATACATTCTACAAAGCAAATCGAATCAAATGAAAGTTAAACACATTCAAACAAAGCTATTTAAATCAAATGAAAGTGAAATACATTCTACAATGCTATTTGAATCAAATGAAAGTCAAATACATTCTACAAAGCTATTTGAATCAAATGAGAGTCAAACACATTCAAACAAAGCAATTTTAATCAAATGAAAGTCAAATACATTCTAGAAAGCTAATTGAACCAAATGAAAGTCAAACACATTCTATAAAGCTAATTGAACCAAATGAAAGTAAAAAAACATTCAAACAAAGCTATTTGAATCAAATGAAAGTCAAATACATTCTACAAAGCTAATTGAATCAAATGAAAGTCAAACACATTCAAACAAAGCTATTTGAATCAAATAAAAAGTCAAACACATTCAAACAAAGGAATTTGAATCAAATGAAAGTCAAACACATTCAAATAAAGCTATTTGAATCAAATGAGAGTCAAATACATTCAAACAAAGCTAATTAAATCAAATAAAAGTCAAGTACATTCTACAAAGCAAATTGAATCAAATGAAAGTCAAACACATTCAAACAAAGCTATTTGAATCAAATGAAAGTCAAATACATTCTACAAAGCTAATTGTATCAAATGAAAGTCAAACACATTTAAATAAAGCTTTTGAATCAAATGAAAGTCTAACACATACAAACAAAGTTATTTAAAGAAAATGAAAGTGAAATGCATTCTACAAAGCTAACTTAATCAAATGAAAGTCAAACACATTGAAACAAAGCTATTTCAAACAAATGAAAGTCAAATACATTCTACAAAGCTAATTGAATCAAATGAAAGTTAAACACATTCAAACAAAGCTAAATGAATCAAAATGAAAGTCAAACACATTCAAACAAAGCTAATTGAATCATATGAATGTCAAACACATTCAAACAAAGCTAATTGTATCAAATGAAAGTCAAACACATTCAAATATAGCTATTAAATCAAATGAAAGTCATTCTACAATGCTATTTAAATCAAATGAAAGTCAAATACATTCTATAATGCTATTTGAATCAAATGAAAGTCAAATACATTCTACAAAGCTATTTAAATTAAATGAGAGTCAAACACATTCAAACAAAGCTATTTTAATCGAATGAAAGTCAAATACATTCTACAAAGCTAATTGAATCAAATGAAAGTCAAACACATTCAAACAAAGCTATTTGAATAAAATAAAGTCAAATACATTCTATAAAGCTAATTGAACCAAATGAAAGTAAAAAACATTCAAACAAAGCTATTTGAATCAAATGAAAGTCAAATACATTCTACAAAGCTAGTTGAATCAAATGAAAGTCAAACACATTCAAACAAAGCTATTTGAATCAAATGAAAGTCAAACACATTCAAACAAAAGAATTTGAATCAAATGAAAGTCAAACACATTCAAATAAAACTATTTGAATCAAATGAGAGTCAAATACATTCAAACAAAGCTAATTAAATCAAATAAAAGTCAAATACATTCTACAAAGCAAATTGAATCAAATGAAAGTCAAACACATTCAAACAATGCTATTTGAATAAAAATGAAGCCAAATACATTCTTCAAAGCTAATTTAATCAAATGAAAGTCAAACACATTCAAACAAAGCTATTTGAATAAAATGAAAGTCAAATACATTCTACAAAGCTAGTTGAATCAAATGAAAGTCAAGCACATTCAAACAATGCTATTTAAATCAAATGAAAGTCGAACACATTCAAACAAAGGAATTTGAATCAAATGAAAGTCAAACACATTCAAATAAAGCTATTTAAATCAAATAAATGTCAAATACATTCTATAAAGCTATTTGAATCAAATGAAAGTCAAACACATTCAAACAAAGCTATTTGAATCAAATGAAAGTCAAATACATTCTACAAAGCTAATTGAATCAAATGAAAGTCAAACACATTCAAACAAAGCTATTTTAATCAAATGAAAGTCAAATACATTCTACAAAGCTAATAGAATCAAATAAAAGTCAAACACATTCAAACAAAGCTATTTCAAAAATAAATGTCAAATACATTCTATAAAAGCTATTTGAATCAAATGAAAGTCAAACACATTCAAACAAAGCTATT
This sequence comes from Chenopodium quinoa, assembly GCF_001683475.1. NCBI lineage: Eukaryota > Viridiplantae > Streptophyta > Magnoliopsida > Caryophyllales > Amaranthaceae > Chenopodium > Chenopodium quinoa. The sequence continues at coordinate 8,662 of NW_018745576.1, forward strand.
TGAATCAAATGTCAACACATTGAAAATTGAATTAAATGAAAGTCAAACACTTTCAAACAAAGCTATTTGAATCAAATGAGAGTCAAATACATTCTACAAAGCAAATCGAATCAAATGAAAGTCAACATTCAAACAAAGCAATTTAAATCAAATGAAAGTGAAATACATTCTACAATGCTATTTGAATCAAATGAAAGTCAAATACATTCTACAAAGCTATTTGAATCAAATGAGAGTCAAAACATTCAAACAAAGCAATTTTAATCAAATGAAAGTCAAATACATTCTAGAAAGCTAATTGAATCAAATGAAAGTCAAACACATTCTATAAAGCTAATTGAACCAAATGAAAGTAAAAAAACATTCAAACAAAGCTATTTGAATCAAATGAAAGTCAAATACATTCAAACAAAGGAATTTGAATCAAATGAAAGTCAAACACATTCAAATAAAGCTATTTGAATCAAATGAGAGTCAAATACATTCAAACAAAGCTAATTAAATCAAATAAAAGTCAAGTACATTCTACAAAGCAAATTGAATCAAATGAAAGTCAAACACATTCAAACAAAGCTATTTGAATCAAATGAAAGTCAAATACATTCTACAAAGCTAATTGTATCAAATGAAAGTCAAACACATTCAAATAAAGCTTTTTGAATCAAATGAAAGTCTAACACATACAAACAAAGTTATTTAAAGAAAATGAAAGTGAAATGCATTCTACAAAGCTAACTGAATCAAATGAAAGTCAAACACATTGAAACAAAGCTATTTCAAACAAAAAAGTCAAATACATTCTACAAAGCTAATTGAATCAAATGAAAGTTAAACACATTCAAACAAAGCTAAATGAATCAAATGAAAGTCAAACACATTCAAACAAAGCTAATTGAATCATATGAATGTCAAACACATTCAAACAAAGCTAATTGTATCAAATGAAAGTCAAACACATTCAAATATAGCTATTTAAATCAAATGAAAGTGAAATGCATTCTACAATGCTATTTAAATCAAATGAAAGTCAAATACATTCTATAATGCTATTTGAATCAAATGAAAGTCAAATACATTCTACAAAGCTATTTAAATTAAATGAGAGTCAAACACATTCAAACAAAGCTATTTTAATCGAATGAAAGTCAAATACATTCTACAAAGCTAATTGAATCAAATGAAAGTCAAACACATTCAAACAAAGCTATTTGAATAAAATAAAGTAAAAATACATTCTATAAAGCTATTGAACCAAATGAAAGTAAAACATTCAAACAAAGCTATTGAATCAAATGAAAGTCAAATACATGAAAGCTATGAATCAAATGAAAGTCAAACACATTCAAACAAAGCTATTTGAATCAAATGAAAGTCAAACACATTCAAACAAAGAATTTGAATCAAATGAAAGTCAATTCAAATAAAACTATTGAATCAAATGAGAGTCAAATACATTCAAACAAAGCTAATTAAATCAAATAAAAGTCAAATACATTCTACAAAGCAAATTGAATCAAATGAAAGTCAAACACATTCAAACAATTCTATTTGAATAAAAATGAAAGCAAATACATTCTTCAAAGCTAATTTAATCAAATGAAAGTCAAACACATTCAAACAAAGCTATTTGAAGAAAGTCAAATACATTCTACAAAGCTAGTTGAATCAAATGAAAGTCAAGCACATTCAAACAATGCTATTTAAATCAAATGAAAGTCGAACACATTCAAACAAAGGAATTTGAATCAAATGAAAGTCAAACACATTCAAATAAATCTATTTAAATCAAATAAATGTCAAATACATTCTATAAAGCTATTTGAATCAAATGAAAGTCAAACACATTCAAACAAAGCTATTTGAATCAAATGAAAGTCAAATACATTCTACAAAGCTAATTGAATCAAATGAAAGTCAAACACATTCAAACAAAGCTATTTTAATCAAATGAAAGTCAAATACATTCTACAAAGCTAATAGAATCAAATAAAAGTCAAACACATTCAAACAAAGCTATTTCAAAAAATAAATGTCAAATACATTCTATAAAGCTATTTGAATCAAATGAAAGTCAAACACATTCAACAAAGCTATTTGAATCAAAGTAAGTCAAATACATTCTACAAAGCAAGAATCAAATGAAAGTCAAACACATTCAAACAAATTTGAATCAAATGAAAGTCAAATACATTCTACAAAGCTAATTGAATCAAATGAAAGTCAAACACATTCAAACAAAGCTATTTTAATCAAATGAAAGTCAAATACATTCTACAAAGCTATTTGAATCAAATGAAAGTCAAGCACATTCAAACAAAGCTATTTGAATCAAATAAAAGTCAAACAGAAAATTGAATTAAATGAAAGTCAAACACTTTCAAACAAAGCTATTTGAATCAAATGAGAGTCAAATACATTCTACAAAGCAAATCGAATCAAATGAAAGTCAAACACATTCAAACAAAGCTATTTAAATCAAATGAAAGTGAAATACATTCTACAATGCTATTTGAATCAAATGAAAGTCAAATACATTCTACAAAGCTATTTGAATCAAATGAGAGTCAAACACATTCAAACAAAGCAATTTTAATCAAATGAAAGTCAAATACATTCTAGAAAGCTAATTGAATCAAATGAAAGTCAAACACATTCTATAAAGCTAATTGAACCAAATGAAAGTAAAAACATTCAAACAAAGCTATTTGAATCAAATGAAAGTCAAATACATTCTACAAAGCTAATTGAATCAAATGAAAGTCAAACACATTCAAACAAAGCTATTTGAATCAAATGAAAGTCAAACACATTCAAACAAAGGAATTTGAATCAAATGAAAGTCAAACACATTCAAAAAAGCTATTTGAATCAAATGAGAGTCAAATACATTCAAACAAAGCTAATTAAATCAAATAAAAGTCAAGTACATTCTACAAAGCAAATTGAATCAAATGAAAGTCAAACACATTCAAACAAAGCTATTTGAATCAAATGAAAGTCAAATACATTCTACAAAGCTAATTGTATCAAATGAAAGTCAAACACATTTAAATAAAGCTTTTTGAATCAAATGAAAGTCTAACACATACAAACAAAGTTATTTAAAGAAAATGAAAGTGAAATGCATTCTACAAATCTAACTGAATCAAATGAAAGTCAAACACATTGAAACAAGCTATTTCAAACAAATGAAAGTCAAATACATTCTACAAAGCTAATTGAATCAAATGAAAGTTAAACACATTCAAACAAAGCTAAATGAATCAAATGAAAGTCAAACACATTCAAACAAAGCTAATTGAATCATATGAATGTCAAACACATTCAAACAAAGCTAATTGTATCAAATGAAAGTCAAACACATTCAAATATAGCTATTAAATCAAATGAAAGTGAAATGCATTCTACAATGCTATTTAAATCAAATGAAAGTCAAATACATTCTATAATGCTATTTGAATCAAATGAAAGTCAAATACATTCTACAAAGCTATTTAAATTAAATGAGAGTCAAACACATTCAAACAAAGCTATTTTAATCGAAATGAAAGTCAAATACATTATACAAAGCTAATTGAATCAAATGAAAGTCAAACACATTCCTAATTGAACAAATGAAAGTCAAACATTCTATAAAGCTAAACCAAATAAAAGTAAAAAACATTCAAACAAAGCTATTTGAATCAAATGAAAGTCAAATACATTCTACAAAGCTAATTGAATCAAATGAAAGTCAAACACATTCAAACAAAGCTATTTGAATCAAATGAAAGTCAAAACATTCAAACAAAGAATTTGAATCAAATGAAAGTCAAACACATTCAAATAAAGCTATTTGAATCAAATGAGAGTCAAATACATTCAAACAAAGCTAATTAAATCAAATAAAAGTCAAGTACATTCTACAAAGCAAATTGAATCAAATGAAAGTCAAACACATTCAAACAAAGCTATTTGAATAAAATGAAAGTCAAATACATTCTACAAAGCTAGTTGAATCAAATGAAAGTCAAGCACATTCAAACAATGCTATTTAAATCAAAAAGTCAAACATTCAAACAAAGCAAATGAAAGTCAAACACATTCAACTATTTAATCAAATAAATGTCAAATACATTCTATAAAGCTATTTGAATCAAATGAAAGTCAAACACATTCAAACAAAGCTATTTGAATCAAATGAAAGTCAAATACATTCTACAAAGCTAATTGAATCAAATGAAAGTCAAACACATTCAAACAAAGCTATTTTAATCAAATGAAAGTCAAATACATTCTACAAAGCTAATAGAATCAAATAAAAGTCAAACACATTCAAACAAAGCTATTTCAAAATAAAGTCAAATACATTCTATAAAGCTATTTGAATAAAAATGAAAGTCAAACACATTCAAACAAAGCTATTTGAATCAAATAAAAGTCAACACATTTTTGAAAAATGAAAGTTAAATTTCAAACAAAGCTATTTGAATCAAATGAGAGTCAAATACATTCTACAAAGCAAATCGAATCAAATGAAAGTCAAACACATTCAAACAAAGCAATTTAAATCAAATGAAAGTGAAATACATTCTACAATGCTATTTGAATCAAATGAAAGTCAAATACATTCTACAAAGCTATTTGAATCAAATGAGAGTCAAAACATTCAAACAAAGCAATTTTAATCAAATGAAAGTCAAATACATTCTATAATTGAATCAAATGAAAGTCAAACACACATTCTATAAACAAGCTAATGTTGAACCAAAATGAAAGTAAAAAACATTCAAACAAAGCTATTTGAATCAAATGAAAGTCAAATACATTCTACAAAGCTAATTGAATCAAATGAAAGTCAAACACATTCAAACAAAGCTATTTGAATCAAATGAAAGTCAAACACATTCAAACAAAGAATTTGAATCAAATGAAAGTCAAACACATTCAAATAAAGCTATTTGAATCAATGAAGTCAAATACATTCAAACAAAGCTAATTAAATCAAATAAAAGTCAAGTACATGCAAATTGAATCAAATGAAAGTCAAACACATTCAAACAAAGCTATTTGAATCAAATGAAAGTCAAATACATTCTACAAAGCTAATTGTATCAAATGAAAGTCAAACACATTAAATAAAGCTTTTTGAATCAAATGAAAGTCTAACACTTACAAACAAAGTTATTTAAAGAAATGAAAGTGAAATGCATTCTACAAAGCTAATGAATCAAATGAAAGTCAAACACATTGAAACAAAGCTATTTAAACAAATGAAAGTCAAATACATTCTACAAAGCTAATTGAATCAAATGAAAGTCACATTCAAACAAAGCTAATGAATCAAATGAAAGTCAAACACATTCAAAAAGCTAATTGAATCAAATGAATGTCAAACACATTCAAACAAAGCTAATTGTATCAAATGAAAGTCAAACACATTCAAATATAGCTATTAAATCAAATGAAAGTGAAATGCATTCTAAATGCTATTTAAATCAAATGAAAGTCAAATACATTCTATAATGCTATTTGAATCAAATGAAAGTCAAATAATTCTACAAAGCTATTTGAATTCAAATGAGAGTCAAACACATTCAAACAAAGCAATATTTGATAAATCCAGAATGAAGAAAGTCAAAACAAATAAACATTCCAAACAAAGCATAAAAAATATTGAATCAAATGAAAGTCAAATACATTCTACAAAGCTAATTTGAATCAAAATGAAAAGTCAAACACATTCAAACAAAGCTATTTGAATCAAATGAAAGTCAAACACATTCAAACAAAGGAATTTGAATCAAATGAAAGTCAAACACATTCAAATAAAGCTATTTGAATCAAATGAGAGTCAAATACATTCAAACAAAGCTAATTAATCAAATAAAAGTCAAGTACATTCTAACAAAGCAAATTTGAATCAAATGAAAGTCAAACACATTCAAACAAAGCTATTTGAATCAAAATGAAAGTCAAATACATTCTACAAAGCTAATTTATCAAATGAAAAGTCAAACACATTTAAATAAAGCTTTTTGAATCAAATGAAAGTCTAACACATACAAACAAAGCTTATTTAAAGAAAATGAAAGCTGAAATGCATTCTACAAAGCTAACTGAATCAAATGAAAGTCAAACACATTGAAACAAAGCTATTTCAAACAAATGAAAGTCAAATACATTCTACAAAGCTAATTGAATCAAATTGAAAGTTAAACACATTCAAACAAAGCTAAATGAATCAAAATGAAAGTCAAAACATTCAAACAAAGCTAATTGAATCATATGAAGTCAAACACATTCAAACAAAGCTAATTGTATAAATGAAAGTCAAAACACATTCAATATACTACTTAAATCAAATGAAAGTGAAATGCATCACAATGCTATTTAAATCAAATGAAAGTAAATACATTCTATAATGCTATTTGAATCAAATGAAAGTCAAATACATTCTACAAAGCTATTTAATAAATGAGAGTCAAACACATTCAAACAAAGCTATTTGAATCGAATGAAAGTCAAATACATTATACAAAGCTAATTGAATCAAATGAAAGTCAAACACATTCAAACAAAGCTATTTGAATAAAATAAAAGTCAAATACATTCTATAAAGCTATTGAACCAAAATGAAAGTAAAAAGCATTCAAACAAAGCTATTTGAATCAAATGAAAGTCAAATATATTCTACAAAGCTAGTTGAATCAAATAAAAGTCAAACACATTCAAACAAAGCTATTTGAATCAAATGAAAGTCAAACACATTCAAACAAAAGAATTTGAATCAAATGAAAGTCAAACACATTCAAATAAAACTATTTGAATCAAAAGAGAGTCAAAACATTCAAAAAAAGCTAATTAAATCAAATAAAAGTCAAATACATACTACAAAGCAAATTGAATCAAATGAAAGTCAAACACATTCAAACAATGCTATTTGAATAAAAATGAAAGCCAAATCAATTCTTCAAAGCTAATTTAATCAAATGAAAGTCAAACACATTCAAACAAAGCTATTTGAATAAAATGAAAGTCAAATACATTCTAGAAAGCTAGTTGAATCAAATGACAGTCAAGCACATTCAAACAATGCTATTTCAATCAAATGAAAGTCGAACACATTCAAACAAAGGAATTTGAATCAAATGAAAGTCAAACACATCAAATAAAGCTATTTAAATCAAATAAATGTCAAATACATTCTATAAAGCTATTTGAATCAAATGAAAGTCAAACACATTCAAACAAAGCTATTTGAATCAAATGAAAGTCAAATACATTCTACAAAGCTAATTGAATCAAATAAAAGTCAAACACATTCAAACAAAGCTATTTCAATCAAATAAATGTCAAATACATTCTATAAAGCTATTTGAATCAAATGAAAGTCAAACACATTCCAACAAAGCATTTTGAATCAAAGTAAGTCAAATACATTCTACAAAGCAAATCGAATCAAATGAAAGTCAAACACATTCAAACAAAGCTATTTGAATCAAATGAAAGTCAAATACATTCTACAAGCTAATTGAAATCAAATGAAAGTCAAACACATTCAAAAAAAAGCTATTTTAATCAAATGAAAGTCAAATACATTCTAACAAAGCTATTTGAATCAAATGAAAGTCAAGCACATTCAAACAAAGCTATTTGAATCAAATAAAAGTCGAACACATTTAAACAAAGAAAATTGAATTAAATGAAAGTCAAACACTTTCAAACAAAGCTATTTGAATCAAATAAGAGTCAAATACATTCTACAAAGCAAATCGAATCAAATGAAAGTCAAACACATTCAAACAAAGCTATTTAAATCAAATGAAAGTGAAATACATTCTACAATGCTATTTGAATCAAATGAAAGTCAAATACATTCTACAAAGCTATTTGAATCAAATGAGAGTCAAACACATTCAAACAAAGCAATTTTAATCAAATGAAAGTCAAATACATTCTAGAAAGCTAATTGAATCAAATGAAAGTCAAACACATTCTATAAAGCTAATTGAACCAAATGAAAGTAAAAAACATTCAAACAAAGCTATTTGAATCAAATGAAAGTCAAATACATTCTACAAAGCTAATTGAATCAAATGAAGTCAAACACATTCAAACAAAGCTATTTGAATCAAATGAAAGTCAAAACACATTCAAACAAAGGAATTTGAATCAAATGAAAGTCAAAACACATTCAAATAAGCATAATCAATGAAGTAAAAATTCAACAAAGCTAATCAACAAATAAAAGTCAAGTAATTCTACAAACATGATCAATGAAAGTCAAACAAAAAAAGCTATTTGAATCAAATGAAAGTCAAAATCACATTCAAATACAAAGCTATATTGAATCAAATGAGAGTCAAAACATTCAAACAAAGCTAATTCAATCAAATAAAAGTCAAATACATTCTACAAAAGCAATTGAATCAAATGAAAGTCAAACACATTCAAACAAAGCTATTTGAATCAAATGAAAGTCAAATACATTCTACAAAGCTAATTGTATCAAATGAAAGTCAAACACATTAAAAAAGCTTTTGAATCAAATGAAAGTAAACACATACAAACAAAGTTATTAAGAAAAAATGAAAGCATTCTAAAACAAAATAAAAAAGTCAAACACATTGAAAACAAAGCTAAATTGAAAGTCAAACACATAAAAAGTAAGATTCAAAAAACACATTCAAACAAAGCTAAATTGAATCAAATGAAAGTCAAACACATTCAAACAAAGCTAATTGAATCATATGAATGTCAAAACACATTCAAACAAAGCTAATTGTATCAAATGAAAGTCAAAACACATTCAAATATAGCTATTTAAATCAAAATGAAAGTCAAATACATTCTATAATGCTATTTGAATCAAATGAAAGTCAAATACATTCTACAAAGCTATTTAAAATAAATGAGAGTCAAACACATTCAAACAAAGCTATTTTAATCGAATGAAAGTCAAATACATTCTACAAAGCTAATTGAATCAAATGAAAGTCAAACACATTCAAACAAAGCTATTTTGAATAAAATAAAAGTCAAATACATTCTATAAAGCTAATTGAACCAAATGAAAGTAAAAAACATTCAAACAAAGCTATTTGAATCAAATGAAAGTCAAATACATTCTACAAAGCTAGTTGAATCAAATGAAAGTCAAACACATTCAAACAAAGCTATTTGAATCAAATGAAAGTCAAACACATTCAAACAAAAGAATTTGAATCAAATGAAAAGTCAAACACATTCAAATAAAACTATTTGAATCAAATGAGAGTCAAATACATTCAAACAAAGCTAATTAAATCAAATATAAGTCAAATACATTCTACAAAGCAAATTGAATAAAATGAAAGTCAAACACATTCAAACAATGCTATTTGAATAAAAATGAAAGCCAAATCCATTCTTCAAAGCTAATTTAATCAAATGAAAGTCAAACACATTCAAACAAAGCTATTTGAATAAAATGAAAGTCAAATACATTCTACAAAGCTAGTTAATCAAATGAAAGTCAAGCACATTCAAACAATGCTATTTGAATCAAATGAAAGTCGAACACATTCAAACAAAGGAATTTAAATCAAATGAAAGTCAAACACATTCAAATAAAGCTATTTAAATCAAATAGATGTCAAAATACATTCTATAAAGCTATTTGAATCAAATGAAAGTCAAACACATTCAAACAAAGCTATTTGAATCAAATGAAAGTCAAATACATTCTACAAAGCAAATTGAATCAAATAAAAGTCAAACACATTCAAACAAAGCTATTTCAATCAAATAAATGTCAAATACATTCTATAAAGCTATTTGAATCAAATGAAAGTCAAACACATTCCAACAAAGCTATTTGAATCAAAGTAAGTCAAATACATTCTACAAAAGCAAATCGAATCAAATGAAAGTCAAACACATTCAAACAAAGCTATTTGAATCAAATGAAAGTCAAATACATTCTACAAAGCTAATTGAATCAAATGAAAGTGAAACACATTCAAACAAAGCTATTTTAATCAAAATGAAAGTCAAATACATTCTACAAAGCTATTTGAATCAAATGAAAGTCAAGCACATTCAAACAAAGCTATTTGAATCAAATAAAAGTCGAACACATTTAAACAAAGAAAATTGAATTAAATGAAAGTCAAACACTTTCAAACAAAGCTATTTGAATCAAATAAGAGTCAAATACATTCTACAAAGCAAATCGAATCAAATGAAAGTCAAACACATTCAAACAAAGCTATTTAAATCAAATGAAAGTGAAATACATTCTACAATGCCATTTGAATCAAATTAAAGTCAAATACATTCTACAAAGCTATTTGAATCAAATGAGAGTCAAACACATTCAAACAAAGCAATTTTAATCAAAATGAAAGTCAAATACATTCTAGAAAGCTAATTGAATCAAATGAAAGTCAAACACATTCTATAAAGCTAATTGAACCAAATGAAAGTAAAAAAACATTCAAACAAAGCTATTTGAATCAAATGAAAGTCAAATACATTCTACAAAGCTAATTGAATCAAATGAAAGTCAAACACATTCAAACAAAGCTATTTGAATCAAATGAAAGTCAAACACATTCAAACAAAGGAATTTGAATCAAATGAAAGTCAAACACATTCAAATAAAGCTATTTGAATCAAATGAGAGTCAAATACATTCAAAACAAAGCTAATTAAATCAAATAAAAGTCAAGTACATTCTACAAAGCAAATTGAATCAAATGAAAGTCAAACACATTCAAACAAAGCTATTTGAATCAAATGAAAGTCAAATACATTCTACAAAGCTAATTGTATCAAATGAAAGTCAAACACATTTAAATAAAGCTTTTTGAATCAAATGAAAGTCTAACACATACAAACAAAGTTATTTAATGAAAATGAAAGTGAAATGCATTCTACAAAGCTAACTGAATCAAATGAAAGTCAAACACATTGAAACAAAGCTATTTGAAACAAATGAAAGTCAAACACATTCTACAAAGCTAATTGAATCAAATGAAAGTTAAACACATTCAAACAAAGCTAAAATTGAATCAAATGAAAGTCAAACACATTCAAACAAAGCTAATTGAATCATATGAATGTCAAACACATTCAAACAAAGCTAATTGTATCAAATGAAAGTCAAACACATTCAAATATAGCTATTTAAATCAAATGAAAGTCAAATACATTCTATAATGCTATTTGAATCAAATGAAAGTCAAATACATTCTACAAAGCTATTTAAAATAAATGAGAGTCAAACACATTCAAACAAAGCTATTTTAATCGAATGAAAGTCAAATACATTCTACAAAGCTAATTGAATCAAATGAAAGTCAAACACATTCAAACAAAGCTATTTGAATAAAATAAAAGTCAAATACATTCTATAAAGCTAATTGAACCAAATGAAAGTAAAAAACATTCAAACAAAGCTATTTGAATCAAATGAAAGTCAAATACATTCTACAAAGCTAGTTGAATCAAATGAAAGTCAAACACATTCAAACAAAGCTATTTGAATCAAATGAAAGTCAAACACATTCAAACAAAAGAATTTGAATCAAATGAAAGTCAAACACATTCAAATAAAACTATTTGAATCAAATGAGAGTCAAATACATTCAAACAAAGCTAATTAAATCAAATAAAAGTCAAAATACATTCTACAAAGCAAATTGAATCAAATGAAAGTCAAAACACATTCAAAACAATGCTATTTGAATAAAAATGAAATCCAAATACATTCTTCAAAGCTAATTTAATCAAACGAAAGTCAAACACATTCAAACAAAGCTATTTGAATAAAATGAAAGTCAAATACATTCTACAAAGCTAGTTGAATCAAATGAAAGTCAAGCACATTCAAACAATGCTATTTGAATCAAATGAAAGTCGAACACATTCAAACAAAGGAATTTGAATCAAATGAAAGTCAAACACATTCAAATAAAGCTATTTAAATCAAATAAATGTCAAATACATTCTATAAAGCTATTTGAATCAAATGAAAGTCAAACACATTCAAACAAAGCTATTTGAATCAAATTAAAGTCAAACACATTCAAACAAAGGAATTTGAATCAAATGAAAGTCAAACACATTCAAATAAAGCTATTTGAATCAAATGAGAGACAAACACATTCAAACAAAGCTATTTGAATCAAATGAAAGTCAAATACATTCTACAAAGCTAATTGAATCAAATGAAAGTCAAACACATTCAAACAAAGCTATTTCAATCAAATAAATGTCAAATACATTCTATAAAGCTATTTCAATCAAATGAAAGTCAAACACATTCCAACAAAGCTATTTGAATCAAAGTAAGTCAAATACATTCTACAAAGCAAATCGAATCAAATGAAAGTCAAACATATTCAAACAAAGCTATTTGAATCAAATGAAAGTCAAATACATTCTACAAAGCTAATTGAATCAAATGAAAGTCAAACACATTCAAACAAAGCTATTTTAATCAAGTGAAAGTCAAATACATTCTACAAAGCTATTTGAATCAAATGAAAGTCAAGCACATTCAAACAAAGCTATTTGAATCAAATAAAAAGTCGAACACATTTAAACAAAGAAAATTGAATTAAATGAAAGTCAAACACTTTCAAACAAAGCTATTTGAATCAAATGAGAGTCAAATATATTCTACAACGCAAATCGAATCAAATGAAAGTCAAACACATTCAAACAAAGCTATTTAAATCAAATGAAAGTGAAATACATTCTACAATGCTATTTGAATCAAATGAAAGTCAAATACATTCTACAAAGCTATTTGAATCAAATGAGAGTCAAACACATTCAAACAAAGCAATTTTAATCAAATGAAAGTCAAATACATTCTACAAAGCTATTTAAAATAAAGGAGAGTCAAACACATTCAAACAAAGCTATTTTAATCGAATGAAAGTCAAATACATTCTACAAAGCTAATTGAATCAAATGAAAGTCAAACACATTCAAACAAAGCTATTTGAATAAAATAAAAGTCAAATACATTCTATAAAGCTAATTGAACCAAATGAAAGTAAAAAACATTCAAACAAAGCTATTTGAATCAAATGAAAGTCAAATACATTCTACAAAGCTAGTTGAATCAAATGAAAGTCAAACACATTCAAACAAAGCTATTTGAATCAAATGAAAGTCAAACACATTCAAACAAAAGAATTTGAATCAAATGAAAGTCAAACACATTCAAATAAAACTATTTGAATCAAATGAGAGTCAAATACATTCAAACAAAGCTAATTAAATCAAATAAAAGTCAAATACATTCTACAAAGCAAATTGAATCAAATGAAAGTCAAACACATTCAAACAATGCTATTTGAATAAAAATGAAATCCAAATACATTCTTCAAAGCTAATTTAATCAAACGAAAGTCAAACACATTCAAACAAAGCTATTTGAATAAAATGAAAGTCAAATACATTCTACAAAGCTAGTTGAATCAAATGAAAGTCAAGCACATTCAAACAATGCTATTTGAATCAAATGAAAGTCGAACACATTCAAACAAAGGAATTTGAATCAAATGAAAGTCAAACACATTCAAATAAAGCTATTTAAATCAAATAAATGTCAAATACATTCTATAAAGCTATTTGAATCAAATGAAAGTCAAACACATTCAAACAAAGCTATTTGAATCAAATTAAAGTCAAACACATTCAAACAAAGGAATTTGAATCAAATGAAAGTCAAACACATTCAAATAAAGCTATTTGAATCAAATGAGAGACAAACACATTCAAACAAAGCTATTTGAATCAAATGAAAGTCAAATACATTCTACAAAGCTAATTGAATCAAATGAAAGTCAAACACATTCAAACAAAGCTATTTCAATCAAATAAATGTCAAATACATTCTATAAAGCTATTTCAATCAAATGAAAGTCAAACACATTCCAACAAAGCTATTTGAATCAAAGTAAGTCAAATACATTCTACAAAGCAAATCGAATCAAATGAAAGTCAAACATATTCAAACAAAGCTATTTGAATCAAATGAAAGTCAAATACATTCTACAAAGCTAATTGAATCAAATGAAAGTCAAACACATTCAAACAAAGCTATTTTAATCAAGTGAAAGTCAAATACATTCTACAAAGCTATTTGAATCAAATGAAAGTCAAGCACATTCAAACAAAGCTATTTGAATCAAATAAAAGTCGAACACATTTAAACAAAGAAAATTGAATTAAATGAAAGTCAAACACTTTCAAACAAAGCTATTTGAATCAAATGAGAGTCAAATATATTCTACAACGCAAATCGAATCAAATGAAAGTCAAACACATTCAAACAAAGCTATTTAAATCAAATGAAAGTGAAATACATTCTACAATGCTATTTGAATCAAATGAAAGTCAAATACATTCTACAAAGCTATTTGAATCAAATGAGAGTCAAACACATTCAAACAAAGCAATTTTAATCAAATGACAGTCAAATACATTCTAGAAAGCTAATTGAATCAAATGAAAGTCAAACACATTCTATAAAGCTAATTGAACCAAATGAAAGTAAAAAACATTCAAACAAAGCTATTTGAATCAAATGAAAGTCAAACATTCAAACAAAGCTATTTGAATCAAATGAAAGTCAAATACATTCTACAAAGCTAATTGTATCAAATGAAAGTCAAACACATTCAAATAAAGCTATTTAAATCAAATGAAAGTCTAACACATACAAACAAAGTTATTTAAAGAAAATGAAAGTGAAATGCATTCTACAAAGCTAACTGAATCAAATTAAAGTCAAACACATTCAAACAAAGCTATTTGAAACAAATGAAAGTCAAATACATTCCACAAAGCTAATTGAATCAAATGAAAGTTAAACACATTCAAACAAAGCTAAATGAATCAAATGAAAGTAAAACACATTCAAACAAAGCTAATTGAATCATATGAATGTCAAACACATTCAAACAAAGCTAATTGTATCAAATGAAAGTCAAACACATTCAAATATAGCTATTTAAATCAAATGAAAGTAAAATGTATTCTACAATGCTATTTAAATCAAATGAAAGTCAAATACATTCTATAATGCTATTTGAATCAAATGAAAGTCAAATACATTCTACAAAGCTATTTAAACTAAATGAGAGTCAAACACATTCAAACAAAGCTATTTTAATCGAATAAAAGTCAAATACATTATACAAAGCTAATTGAATCAAATGAAAGTCAAACACATTCAAACAAAGCTATTTGAATAAAATAAAAGTCAAATACATTCTATAAAGCTAATTGAACCAAATGAAAGTAAAAAACATTCAAACAAAGCTATTTGAATCAAATGAAAGTCAAATACATTCTACAAAGCCAGTTGAATCAAATGAAAGTCAAAACACATTCAAACAAAGCTATTTGAATCAAATGAAAGTCAAACACATTCAAACAAAAGAATTTGAATCAAATGAAAGTCAAACACATTCAAATAAAACTATTTGAATCAAATGAGAGTCAAATACATTCAAACAAAGCTAATTAAATCAAATAAAAGTCAAATACATTCTACAAAGCAAATTGAATCAAATGAAAGTCAAACACATTCAAACAATGCTATTTGAATAAAAATGAAAGCCAAATACATTCTTCAAAGCTAATTTAATCAAATGAAAGTCAAACACATTCAAACAAAGCTATTTGAATAAATTGAAAGTCAAATACATTCTACAAAGCTAGTTGAATCAAATGAAAGTCAAGCACATTCAAACAATGCTATTTGAATCAAATGAAAGTCGAACACATTCAAACAAAGGAATTTGAATCAAATGAAAGTCAAACACATTCAAATAAAGCTATTTAAATCAAATAAATGTCAAATACATCCTATAAAGCTATTTGAATCAAATGAAAGTCAAACACATTCAAACAAAGCTATTTGAATCAAATGAAAGTCAAATACATTCTATAAAGCTAATTGAATCAAATGAAAGTCAAACACATTCAAACAAAGCTATTTCAATCAAATAAATGTCAAATACATTCTATAAAGCTATTTGAATCAAATGAAAGTCAAACATATTCTAACAAAGCTATTTGAATCAAAGTAAGTCAAATACATTCTACAAAGCAAATCGAATCAAATGAAAGTCAAACACATTCTAACAAAGCTATTTGAATCAAATGAAAGTCAAATACATTCTACAAAGCTAATTGAATCAAATGAAAGTCAAACACATTCAAACAAAGCTATTTTAATCAAATGAAAGTCAAATACATTCTACAAAGCTATTTGAATCAAATGAAAGTCAAGCACATTTAAACAAAGCTATTTGAATCAAATAAAAGTCGAACACATTTAAACAAAGAAAATTGAATTAAATGAAAGTCAAACACTTTCAAACAAAGCTATTTGAATCAAATGAGAGTCAAATACATTCTACAAAGCAAATCGAATCAAATGAAAGTCAAACACATTCAAACAAAGCTATTTAAATCAAATGAAACTGAAATACATTCTACAATGCTATTTGAATCAAATGAAAGTCAAATACATTCTACAAAAGCTATTTGAATCAAATGAGAGTCAAACACATTCAAACAAAGCAATTTTAATCAAATGACAGTCAAATACATTCTAGAAAGCTAATTGAATCAAATGAAAGTCAAACACATTCTATAAAGCTAATTGAACCAAATGAAAGTAAAAAACATTCAAACAAAGCTATTTGAATCAAATGAAAGTCAAAACATTCAAACAAAGCTATTTGAATCAAATGAAAGTCAAATACATTTTACAAAGCTAATTGTATCAAATGAAAGTCAAACACATTCAAATAAAGCTATTTGAATCAAATGAAAGTCTAACCCATACAAACAAAGTTATTTAAAGAAAAATGAAAGTGAAATGCATTCTACAAAGCTAACTGAATCAAATTAAAGTCAAACACATTCAAACAAAGCTATTTGAAACAAATGAAAGTCAAATACATTCCACAAAGCTAATTGAATGAAATGAAAGTTAAACACATTCAAACAAAGCTAAATGAATCAAATGAAAGTAAAACACATTCAAACAAAGCTAATTGAATCATATGAATGTCAAACACATTCAAACAAAGCTAATTGTATCAAATGAAAGTCAAACACATTCAAATATAGCTATTTAAATCAAATGAAAGTAAAATGCATTCTACAATGCTATTTAAATCAAATGAAAGTCAAATACATTCTATAATGCTATTTAAATCAAATGAAAGTCAAATACATTCTACAAAGCTATTTAAACTAAATGAGAGTCAAACACATTCAAACAAAGCTATTTTAATCGAATGAAAGTCAAATACATTCTACAAAGCGAATTGAATCAAATGAAAGTCAAACACAATCAAACAAAGCTATTTGAATAAAATAAAAGTCAAATACATTCTATAAAGCTAATTGAACCAAATGAAAGTAAAAAACATTCAAATAAAGCTATTTGAATCAAATGAAAGTCCAATACATTCTACAAAGCTAGTTGAATCAAATGAAAGTCAAACACATTCAAACAAAGCTATTTGAATCAAATGAAAGTCAAACACATTCAAACAAAAGAATTTGAATCAAATGAAAGTCAAACACATTCAAATAAAACTATTTGAATCAAATGAGAGTCAAATACATTTAAACAAAGCTAATTAAATCAAATAAAATTCAAATACATTCTACAAAGCAAATTGAATCAAATGAAAGTCAAACACATTCAAACAATGCTATTTGAATAAAAATGAAAGCCAAATACATTCTTCAAAGCTAATTTAATCAAATGAAAGTCAAACACATTCAAACAAAGCTATTTGAATAAAATGAAAGTCAAATACATTCTACAAAGCTAGTTGAATCAAATGAAAGTCAAGCACATTCAAACAATGCTATTTGAATCAAATGAAAGTCGAACACATTCAAACAAAGGAATATGAATCAAATGAAAGTCAAACACATTCAAATAAAGCTATTTAAATCAAATAAATGTCAAATACATTCTATAAAGCTATTTGAATCAAATGAAAGTCAAACACATTCAAACAAAGCTATTTGAATCAAATGAAAGTCAAATACAATCTACAAAGCTAATTGAATCAAATGAAAGTCAAACACATTCAAACAAAGCTATTTCAATCAAATAAATGTCAAATACATTCTATAAAGCTATTTGAATCAAATGAAAGTCAAACATATTCCAACAAAGCTATTTGAATCAAAGTAAGTCAAATACATTCTACAAAGCTATTTGAATCAAATGAAAGTCAAACACATTCAAACAAAGCTATTTGAATCAAATGAAAGTCAAATAAATTCTACAAAGCTAATTGAATCAAATGAAAGTCAAACACATTCAAACAAAGCTATTTTAATCAAATGAAAGTCAAATACATTCTACAAAGCTATTTGAATCAAATGAAAGTCAAGCACATTCAAACAAAGCTATTTGAATCAAATAAAAGTCGAACACATTTAAACAAAGAAAATTGAATTAAATGAAAGTCAAACACTTTCAAACAAAGCTATTTGAATCAAATGAGAGTCAAATACATTCTACAAAGCAAATCGAATCAAATGAAAGTCAAACACATTCAAATAAAGGTATTTAAATCAAATGAAAGTGAAATACATTCTACAATGCTATTTGAATCAAATGAAAGTCAAATACATTCTACAAAGCTAATTGTATCAAATGAAAGTCAAACACATTTAAATAAAGCTTTTTGAATCAAATGAAAGTCTAACACATACAAACAAAGTTATTTAATGAAAATGAAAGTGAAATGCATTCTACAAAGCTAACTGAATCAAATGAAAGTCAAACACATTGAAACAAAGCTATTTGAAACAAATTAAAGTCAAATACATTCTACAAAGCTAGTTGAATCAAATGAAAGTCAAACACATTCAAACAAAGCTATTTGAATCAAATGAAAGTCAAAGACATTCAAACAAAAGAATTTGAATCAAATGAAAGTCAAACACATACAAATAAAACTATTTGAATCAAATGAGAGTCAAATACATTAAAACAAAGCTAATTAAATCAAATAAAAGTCAAATACATTCTACAAAGCAAATTGAATCAAATGAAAGTCAAACACATTCAAACAATGCTATTTGAATAAAAATGAAAGCCAAATACATTCTTCAAAGCTAATTTAATCAAATGAAAGTCAAACACATTCAAACAAAGCTATTTGAATAAAATGAAAGTCAAATACATTCTACAAAGCTATTTGAATCAAATGAAAGTCAAGCACATTCAAACAATGCTATTTGAATCATATGAAAGTCGAACATATTCAAACAAAGGAATTTGAATCAAATGAAAGTCAAACACATTCAAATAAAGCTATTTAAATCAAATAAATGTCAAATACATTCTATAAAGCTATTTGAATCAAATGAAAGTCAAACACATTCAAACAAAGCTATTTGAATCAAATGAAAGTCAAATACATTCTACAAAGCTAATTGAATCAAATGAAAGTCAAACACATTCAAACAAAGCTATTTCAATCAAATAAATGTCAAATACATTCTATAAAGCTATTTGAATCAAATGAAAGTCAAACATATTCCAACAAAGCTATTTGAATCAAAGTAAGTCAAATACATTCTACAAAGCAAATCGAATCAAATGAAAGTCAAACACATTCAAACAAAGCTATTTGAATCAAATGAAAGTCAAATACATTCTACAAAGCTAATTGAATCAAATGAAAGTCAAACACATTCAAACAAAGCTATTTTAATCAAATGAAAGTCAAATACATTCTACAAAGCTATTTGAATCAAATGAAAGTCAAGCACATTCAAACAAAGCTATTTGAATCAAATAAAAGTCGAACACATTTAAACAAAGAAAATTGAATTAAATGAAAGTCAAACACTTTCAAACAAAGCTATTTGAATCAAATGAGAGTCAAATACATTCTACAAAGCAAATCGAATCAAATGAAAGTCAAACACATTCAAATAAAGCTATTTAAATCAAATGAAAGTGAAATACATTCTACAATGCTATTTGAATCAAATGAAAGTCAAATACATTCTACAAAGCTAATTGTATCAAATGAAAGTCAAACACATTTAAATAAAGCTTTTTGAATCAAATGAAAGTCTAACACATACAAACAAAGTTATTTAATGAAAATGAAAGTGAAATGCATTCTACAAAGCTAACTGAATCAAATGAAAGTCAAACACATTGAAACAAAGCTATTTGAAACAAATTAAAGTCAAATACATTCTACAAAGCTAGTTGAATCAAATGAAAGTCAAACACATTCAAACAAAGCTATTTGAATCAAATGAAAGTCAAAGACATTCAAACAAAAGAATTTGAATCAAATGAAAGTCAAACACATACAAATAAAACTATTTGAATCAAATGAGAGTCAAATACATTAAAACAAAGCTAATTAAATCAAATAAAAGTCAAATACATTCTACAAAGCAAATTGAATCAAATGAAAGTCAAACACATTCAAACAATGCTATTTGAATAAAAATGAAAGCCAAATACATTCTTCAAAGCTAATTTAATCAAATGAAAGTCAAACACATTCAAACAAAGCTATTTGAATAAAATGAAAGTCAAATACATTCTACAAAGCTATTTGAATCAAATGAAAGTCAAGCACATTCAAACAATGCTATTTGAATCATATGAAAGTCGAACATATTCAAACAAAGGAATTTGAATCAAATGAAAGTCAAACACATTCAAATAAAGCTATTTAAATCAAATAAATGTCAAATACATTCTATAAAGCTATTTGAATCAAATGAAAGTCAAACACATTCAAACAAAGCTATTTGAATCAAATGAAAGTCAAATACATTCTACAAAGCTAATTGAATCAAATGAAAGTCAAACACATTCAAACAAAGCTATTTCAATCAAATAAATGTCAAATACATTCTATAAAGCTATTTGAATCAAATGAAAGTCAAACATATTCCAACAAAGCTATTTGAATCAAAGTAAGTCAAATACATTCTACAAAGCAAATCGAATCAAATGAAAGTCAAACACATTCAAACAAAGCTATTTGAATCAAATGAAAGTCAAATACATTCTACAAAGCTAATTGAATCAAATGAAAGTCAAACACATTCAAACAAAGCTATTTTAATCAAATGAAAGTCAAATACATTCTACAAAGCTATTTGAATCAAATGAAAGTCAAGCACATTCAAACAAAGCTATTTGAATCAAATAAAAGTCGAACACATTTAAACAAAGAAAATTGACTTAAATGAAAGTCAAACACTTTCAAACAAAGCTATTTGAATCAAATGAGAGTCAAATACATTCTACAAAGCAAATCGAATCAAATGAAAGTCAAACACATTCAAATAAAGCTATTTAAATCAAATGAAAGTGAAATACATTCTACAATGCTATTTGAATCAAATGAAAGTCAAATACATTCTACAAAGCTAATTGTATCAAATGAAAGTCAAACACATTTAAATAAAGCTTTTTGAATCAAATGAAAGTCTAACACATACAAACAAAGTTATTTAATGAAAATGAAAGTGAAATGCATTCTACAAAGCTAACTGAATCAAATGAAAGTCAAACACATTGAAACAAAGCTATTTGAAACAAATTAAAGTCAAATACATTCTACAAAGCTAGTTGAATCAAATGAAAGTCAAACACATTCAAACAAAGCTATTTGAATCAAATGAAAGTCAAAGACATTCAAACAAAAGAATTTGAATCAAATGAAAGTCAAACACATACAAATAAAACTATTTGAATCAAATGAGAGTCAAATACATTAAAACAAAGCTAATTAAATCAAATAAAAGTCAAATACATTCTACAAAGCAAATTGAATCAAATGAAAGTCAAACACATTCAAACAATGCTATTTGAATAAAAATGAAAGCCAAATACATTCTTCAAAGCTAATTTAATCAAATGAAAGTCAAACACATTCAAACAAAGCTATTTGAATAAAATGAAAGTCAAATACATTCTACAAAGCTATTTGAATCAAATGAAAGTCAAGCACATTCAAACAATGCTATTTGAATCATATGAAAGTCGAACATATTCAAACAAAGGAATTTGAATCAAATGAAAGTCAAACAAATTCAAATAAAGCTATTTAAATCAAATAAATGTCAAATACATTCTATAAAGCTATTTGAATCAAATGAAAGTCAAACACATTCAAACAAAGCTATTTGAATCAAATGAAAGTCAAATACATTCTAAAAAGCTAATTGAATCAATTGAAAGTCAAACACATTCAAACAAAACTATTTTAATCAAATGAAAGTCAAATACATTCTACAAAGCTAATTGAATCAAATAAAAGTCAAACACATTCAAAGAAAGCTATTTAAATCAAATAAATGTCAAATACATTCTATAAAGCTATTTGAATCAAATGAAAGTCTAACACATTCCAACAAAGCTATTTGAATCAAAGAAAGTCAAATACATTCTACAAAGCAAATCGAATCAAATGAAAGTCTAACACATTCAAACAAAGCTATTTGAATCAAATGAAAGTCAAATACATTCTACAAAGCTAATTGAATCAAATGAAAGTCAAACACATTCAAACAAAGCTATTTTAATCAAATGAAAGTCAAATACATTCTACAAAGCTATTTGAATCAAATGAAAGTCAAGCACATTCAAACAAAGCTATTTGAATCTAATAAAAGTCGAACACATTTAAACAAAGAAAATTGAATTAAATGAAAGTCAAACACTTTCAAACAAAGCTATTTGAATCAAATGAGAGTCAAATACATTCTACAAAGCAAATCGAATCAAATGAAAGTCAAACACATTCAAACAAAGCTATTTAAATCAAATGAAAGTGAAATACATTCTACAATGCTATTTGAATCAAATTAAAGTCAAATACATTCTACAAAGCTATTTGAATCAAATGAGAGTCAAACACATTCAAACGAAGCAATTTTAATCAAATGAAAGTCAAATACATTCTAGAAAGCTAATTGAATCAAATGAAAGTCAAACACATTCTATAAAGCTATTTGAATCAAATGAAAGTCAAAACACATTCAAAGAAAGCTGTTTGAATAAAATGAAAGTCAAATACATTCTACAAAGCTAATTGAAACAAATGAAAGTCAAACACATTCAAACAAAGCTATTTGAATCAAATGAAAGTCAAACACATTCAAACAAAGGAATTCGAATCAAATGAAAGTCAAACACATTCAAATAAAGCTATTTGAATCAAATGAGAGTCAAATACATTCAAACAAAGCTAATTAAATCAAATAAAAGTCAAGTACAGTCTACAAAGCAAATTGAATCAAATGAAAGTCAAACATTCAAACAAAGCTATTTGAATCAAATGAAAGTCAAATACATTCTACAAAGCTAATTGTATCAAATGAAGTTCAAACACATTCAAGTAAAGCTATTTGAATCAAATGAAAGTCTAACACATACAAACAAAGTTATTTAAAGAAAATGAAAGTGAAATGCATTCTACAAAGCTAACTGAATCAAATGAAAGTCAAACACATTCAAACAAAGCTATTTGAAACAAATGAAAGTCAAATACATTCCACAAAGCTAATTGAATCAAATGAAAGTTAAACACATTCAAACAAAGCTAAATGAATCAAATGAAAGTCAAACACATTCAAACAAAGCTAATTGAATCATATGAATGTCAAACACATTCAAACAAAGCTAATTGTATCAAATGAAAGTCAAACACATTCAAAGATAGCTATTTAAATCAAATGAAAGTAAAATGCATTCTACAATGCTATTTAAATCAAATGAAAGTCAAATACATTCTATAATGCTATTTGAATCAAATGAAAGTCAAACACATTCAAACAAAGCTATTTGAATAAAATAAAATTCAAATACATTCTATAAAGCTAATTGAACCAAATGAAAGTAAAAACCATGCAAACAAAGCTATTTGAATCAAATGAAAGTCCAATACATTCTACAAAGCTAGTTGAATCAAATGAAAGTCAAACACATTCAAACAAAGCTATTTGAATCAGATAAAAGTCAAACACATTCAAACAAAAGAATTTGAATCAAACGAAAGTCAAACACATTCAAATAAAACTATTTGAATCAAATGAGAGTCAAATACATTCAAACAAAGCTAATTAAATAAAATAAAAAGTCAAATACATTCTACAAAGCAAATTGAATCAAATGAAAGTCAAACACATTCAAACAAAGCTATTTGAATCAAATGAAAGTCAAACACATTCTACAAAGCTATTTGAATCAAATGAAAGTCAAATACATTCTACAAAGCTAATTGAATCAAATGAAAGTCAAACACATTTAAACAAAGCTATTTAAATCAAATAAATGTGAAATACATTCTATAAAGCTAATTGAGTCAAATGAAAGTCAAATACATTCTACAAAGCTAGTTGAACCAAATGAAAGTCAAACACATTCAAACAAAGCTATTTGAATCAAATGAAAGTCAAACACATTCAAACAAAAGAATTTGAATCAAATGAAAGTCAAACACATTCAAATAAAAACTATTTGAACTAAATGAGAGTCAAATACATTCAAACAAAGCTAATTAAATCAAATAAAAGTCAAATACATTCTACAAAGCAAATTGAATCAAATGAAAGTCAAACACATTCAAACAATGCTATTTGAATCAAATGAAAGTTAAATACATTCTTCAAAGCTAATTTATTCAAATGAAAGTAAAACACATTCAAACAAGGCTATTTAAATCAAATGAAAGTGAAATACATTCTACAATGCTATTTGAATCAAATGAAAGTCAAATACATTCTACAAAGCTATTTGAATCAAATGAGAGGCAAACACATTCAAACGAAGCAATTTTAATCAAATGAAAGTCAAATATATTCTAGAAAGCTAATTGAATCAAATGAAAGTCAAACACATTCTATAAAGCTATTTGAATCAAATGAAAGTCAAACACATTCAAACAAAGCTATTTGAATCAAATGAAAGTCAAATACATTCTACAAAGCTAATTGTATCAAATGAAGTTCAAACACATTCAAATAAAGCTATTTGAATCAAATGGAAAGTCTAACACATACAAACAAAGTTATTTAAAGAAAATGAAAGTGAAATGCATTCTACAAAGCTAACTGAATCAAATGAAAGTCAAACACATTCAAACAAAGCTATTTAAAACAAATGAAAGTCAAATACATTCCACAAAGCTAATTGAATCAAATGAAAGTTAAACACATTCAAACAAAGCTAAATGAATCAAATGAAAGTAAAAACACATTCAAACAAAGCTAATTGAATCATATGAATGGCAAACACATTCAAACAAAGCTATGTATCAAATGAAAGTCAAACACATTCAAAGATAGCTATTTAAATCAAATGAAAGTAAAATGCATTCTACAATGCTATTTAAATCAAATGAAAGTCAAATACATTCTATAATGCTATTTGAATCAAATGAAAGTCAAACACATTCAAACAAAGCTATTTGAATAAAATAAAATTCAAATACATTCTATAAAGCTAATTGAACCAAATGAAAGTAAAAAACATGCAAACAAAGCTATTTGAATCAAATGAAAGTCCAATACATTCTACAAAGCTAGTTGAATCAAATGAAAGTCAAACACATTCAAACAAAGCTATTTGAATCAGATAAAAGTCAAACACATTCAAACAAAAGAATTTGAATCAAATGAAAGTCAAACACATTCAAATAAAAACTATTTGAATCAAATGAGAGTCAAATACATTTCAAACAAAGCTAATTAAATAAAATAAAAGTCAAATACATTCTACAAAGCAAATTGAATCAAATGAAAGTCAAACACATTCAAAACAAAGCTATTTGAATCAAATGAAAGTCAAACACATTCTACAAAGCTATTTGAATCAAATGAAAGTCAAATACATTCTACAAAGCTAATTGAATCAAATGAAAGTCAAACACATTTAAACAAAGCTATTTAAATCAAATAAATGTGAAATACATTCTATTAAAGCTAATTGAGTCAAATGAAAGTCAAATACATTCTACAAAGCTAGTTGAACCAAATGAAAGTCAAAACACATTCAAACAAAGCTATTTGAATCAAATGAAAGTCAAACACATTCAAACAAAAGAATTTGAATCAAATGAAAGTCAAACACATTTAAATAAAACTATTTCAACTAAATGAGAGTCAAATACATTCAAACAAAGCTAATTAAATCAAATAAAAGTCAAATACATTCTACAAAGCAAATTGAATCAAATGAAAAGTCAAACACATTCAAACAATGCTATTTGAATCAAATGAAAGTTAAATACATTCTTTCAACGTTAATTTATTCAAATGAAAGTAAAACACATTCAAACAAAAGCTATTTAAATCAATGAAAGTGAAATACATTCTACAATGCTATTTGAATCAAATGAAAGTCAAATACATTCTACAAAGCTATTTGAATCAAATGAGAGGCAAACACATTCAAACGAAGCAATTTTAATAAAATGAAAGTCAAATATATTCTAGAAAGCTAATTGAATCAAATGAAAGTCAAACACATTCTATAAAGCTATTTGAATCAAATGAAAGTCAAACACATTCAAACAAAGCTATTTGAATCAAATGAAAGTCAAATACATTCTACAAAGCTAATTGAGTCAAATGAAAGTCAAACACATTCAAACAAAGCTATTTGAATCAAATGAAAGTCAAACACATTCAAACAAAGCTAATTAAATCAAATAACAGTCAAGTATATTCTACAAAGCAAATTGAATCAAATGAAAGTCAAACACATTCAAACAAAGCTATTTGAATCAAATGAAAGTCAAACACATTCAAACAAAGCTATTTGAATCAAATGAAAGTCAAATACATTCTACAAAGCTAATTGAGTCAAATGAAAGTCAAAACACATTCCAAACAAAAGCTATTTGAATCAAATGAAAGTCAAACACATTCAAACAAAGCTAATTAAATCAAATAACAGTCAAGTATATTCTACAAAGCTAATTGTATCAAATGAAAGTCAAACACATTCAAATAAAGCTTTTTGAATCAAATGAAAAGTCTAACACATACAAACAAAGTTATTTAAAGAAAATGAAAGTGAAATGCATTCTACAAAGCTAACTGAATCAAATGAAAGTTAAACACATTGAAAGAAATGAAAGTTAAATACATTCTACAAAGCTAATTGAATCAAATGAAAGTTAAACACATTCAAACAAAGCTAAATGAATCAAATGAAAGTCAAACACATTCAAACAAAGCTAATTGAATCATATGAATGTCAAACATATTCAAACAAAGCTACTTGTATCAATGAAAGTCAAACACATTCAAATATAGCTATTTAAATCAAATGAAAGTGAAATGCATTCTACAATGCTATTTAAATCAAATGAAAGTCAAATACATTCTATAATGCTATTTGAATCAAATGAAAGTCAAATGCATTCTACAAAGCTATTTAAATTAAATGAGAGTCAAACACATTCAAACAAAGCTATTTTAATCGAATGAAAGTCAAATACATTCTACAAAGCTTATTGAATCAAGTGAAAGTCAAACACATTCAAACAAAGCTATTTGAATAAAATAAAAGTCAAATACATTCTATAAAGCTAATTGAACCAAATGAAAGTAAAAAACATTCAAACAAAGCTATTTGAATCAAATGAAAAATTCAAATACATTCTACAAAGCTAGTTGAATCAAATGAAAGTCAAACACATTCAAACAAAGCTATTTAATCATATGAATGTGAAACACATTCAAACAAAGCTAATTGTATCAAATGAAAGTCAAACACATTCAAATATAGCTATTTAAATCAAATGAAAGTAAAATGCATTCTACAATGCTATTTAAATCAAATGAAAGTCAAATACATCTATAATGCTATTTGAATCAAATGAAAGTCAAATACATTCTACAAAGCTATTTAAATCAAAATCATTCAAACAAAGCTATTTCAATCGAATGAAAGTCAAATACATTCTACAAAGCGAATTGAATCAAATGAAAGTCAAACACATTCAAACAAATTTATTTGAATAAAATAAAAGTCAAATACATTCTATAAAGCTAATTGAACCAAATGAAAGTAAAAAACATTCAAACAAGCTATTTGAATCAAATGAAAGTCCAATACATTCTACAAAGCTAGTTGAATCAAATGAAAGTCAAACACATTCAAACAAAGCTATTTGAATCAAAGTAAACAAAAGAATTTGAATCAAATGAAAGTCAAACACATTCAAATAAAACTATTTGAATCAAATGAGAGTCAAATACATTCAAACAAAGCTAATTAAATCAAATAAAAGTCAAATACATTCTACAAAGCAAATTGAATCAAATGAAAGTCAAACACATTCAAACAAAGCTATTTGAATCAAATTGAAGTCAAACACATTCTACAAAGCTATTTGAATCAAATGAAAGTCAAATACATTCTACAAAGCTAATTGAATCAAATGAAAGTCAAACACATTCAAACAAAGCTATTTAAATCAAATAAATGTGAAATACATTCTATAAAGCTAATAGAATCAAATGAAAGTCAAATACATTCTACAAAGCTAGTTGAACTGATGCAAATCACGAAAGTCCTATTAGCCCTAGTCACAATTCTCATTCAAGTCCAAGCACAAGTCCAAGTTTTTCATCCAAAGAATACTGGCGAAATCATTTGAAGACCAAACCTTGGATTCTTTTGCTGCTCATGGTTCGTTTGGTTTTAATCATGGATTGACTTGCTTAATTGCTCATTAAGCACGTTAATTGAAGCATTTTGAACAGCCATTTCAGTTGGAGAATGGAGAGGAACTCAAGGAGAAACTTCAATGCATGAATAATGAAGGAGGCGTGAATCAAGGGGGGGTTACAAATGCATCTCCAACGTTTTTCTTGCTGAATTTTGTGGCTGATTGCTTAGCTCATTTACATGCGTTTAATAAGGACGTTAAGGGGCATATGAAGACTAAGAGGCTGCTGCACATAGACGTAATTTAGGCTTAGTTTCATTTTCGTTGTTTAAAGCTTTAATAAAATCAGTTTGCTTCTTTAAGTTAAGCAATGATTGTTAGTTCTTTTAGTGGCTTATAAAAAGCATGTAATTGTAGTTTGTAATCAGATTTTGATTAATGAAAAGAGCTTTTGCTTGAACTTAAAAACTGATTATTTGTTTATGAAATAACCGGTTTTTGTACCAAGTTAGACTTGAAGAGATTGAGTGGTCAAGTGAGTAATCCTTCCATACAATTTGAACTTAGTAGGTTGAGTGAGAAATCCTTGCCTTCATATCCTTGTTTGTTAAGTGAGTAATCCTTGCAAACCTACACCTAAATTCTACATAAACGTACCTAAACACCAACCTAAAAAACAATCCTTTGCTTAAGCTTGATTCATTAACTTGTTTAAACTAATTTCATCCATTAGTTTTCACATCATTTGGCGCGTCAGGTAGGGGGAAGTTTCTGTCCAAATGGATCAAGCAAACCCAAATGAAACCGTCGACCAAAGGAGACTTAGAATTATGGAGGAAAACCAACAAAGGCTCTTGGAAACCAATGAGTAATTACATGGTAAATATAATGGCTCTAATGGCTCGTTTGTTGACACAAGAACAAAGGGATGGGCGTCAAAACCCTCCTACATATGATGACAAGAGTCTAAAGGTGGATGTAGACCTTTTTGATGGTACTCTTGACCCTGAGAAGTACTTGGAGTGGGAGCAATCACTTGAGAGGTACTTTGAGTTCAAAGACGTTGAGGAAGATGAACAAAAGTACAAGATTGCTAAGGTGAAGATAGCCAAGTATGCTGAAACTTGGTTGAAAGGAGTCCAAAGAAAACGAGAAAGCAATGGGAAAACTCGTATTTCTACATGGACCAAGCTTAGGAAGAAACTTAGGGAACGTTTGTGCCTTCTAATTACAAACAATCCATGTATGTTAAATGGAGTACCTTGCAACAAGGTAGTAGTAGTCTGGAGGAATATATAAAAGAATTTGAAAGATTATCCATTTGTGAAATAGTGGAAAATGAGGATTTGAAACTTGGGAGGTTTATGGCTGGTCTAGATAAGGAGATCCTTGAAAAGATAGAAGTGCAACCCAATTTGACTTTCGATGAAACTTGCAAACTTTCTGTTAAGTTTGATAATCAAAGAAAAAGAAAAAGCCCTCTAATCCATTTGAGCCAAAATACAAACGCCCATTCAATCCACCAAAAGAAAACTCTTCTTTTCCAAATTCCACCAAAAGAAACCCAAGTTCCTTTGACCCTAAAGAAAAAGGCAAAGCTGTTGCCAAAACCGGGGACTTGAGTGACATAGTGTGTTTTAAGTGTCATGGAAGAGGACACTATAAGAGGGATTGTCCTAATACTAGAGCTTTAACCATGAGAGAGCTAAAAAATATGATGGCTCAACCTTTTAGCCTAGATGAGGAGTTAGAGGACGAGAATGTTGTTGAAAATGACCCTTTGGAATCTTATGATTCTAATGAAGAGGAGGAACAAGGTGATGATTGTTTCCCCGAAAAAAACAGCCTAGTCTTGAGGAGAGCTTTACAAATGCAAGTTGAGGTTGAAAGAAACCCTTTGCAAAGAGAGAATGTCTTTTTTAAATGCAAGGTTAATGGAGATGTTTGTGACTTAATTGTTGATAGTGGTAGTGAAGCAAATGTTGTATCAAGTGACCTTGTGAAAAAACTTGATTTGAAAACCACTAGACACCCTACCCCTTACAAATTGAGTTGGCTTGATAAGAGTAAGAGTACGGGAGTTAGGAGACAATGCTTGGTAAAATTTCAGATTGGTTCTTATGTTGATGAGATTTTGTGTGATGTCATTCCTATGGATGCATGTCACGTTTTATTAGGAAGACCATGGCAAAGTGATAGAAAATCAATCCATGATGGTCTAACTAATACCTATACTATCACCCAC
>NW_018745577.1:0-30858 GCF_001683475.1 Chenopodium quinoa
ACTCTATCTTCAGAGGGGCATGCCGTCTGTACCTTTACAGTCGGCTACTCTCATTGAGTTTTTCACTCTATCTTCAGAGGGGCATGCCGTCTGTACCTTTACAGTCGGCTACTCTCCATTGAGTATTTTACTCACAATACTTAGCTAAAAAGATTAGGGCCTGGCCAACCCTGTGCCTAACAGGCGGCTACCCTTCTATTACTTAGCACCTACGTTCACCAAGAACTTACCAAGGCCACCGGCCGAAAGATCAGACCAGGCGCCAAGCCACCTGATCAAATCTACAAAACTAATACGACCTGTCCCAACATCATAGCAGGCGTCCGACGGCATCCCTCCGGATGAAATTCGTCGCAGAGAGCAGCTCCCTTTTGGGTGGAACATTGTTCTATAAACTAATTACACGGCACCTATACGACTGTCCCCAAGGGCAACCACGTAGCCGTTTTTGAGACAAGGATAACTCTATCACTAACCAAACCAGTGGTAGCAGTTGACATCTGAGTCAGATGACCGCCTGTATTACTTGGGATAAATGCAGGGGTACCTATTGAGTTAATAGCCAACAAACATTGGCGAATCAAGGGGTCTAGCCGGCCTACGCCGCCTGGTACCTCTACTTCTCAAACAAAAAGTGACGGCGACTGAGTAACTCCAACGTTAACTCATAGTCACTCCTTCAAATTTGGTATGGAACCTAAAAGGTTTGAGTCGTCCGCCAGTTTTAAACAAACAAGGGCACTCAAACCCCTATTCCTACTAGGTAACCTATTGAGTTAATAGCCAACAAACATTGGCAAATCAAGAGGATCAGCCGGCCTCCGCCGCCTGGTACCTCTACTACTCAATCTAGATTGTGACGAAGACTAAGTAACTCCTATGTTAACTTAATAGTCACTCAAACTTAGTATGGAGCCTAAAAGGTATTAGTCGTCCGCCTGTTTTTAATAAACGGGGCTCTCAAACCACTACTCTTGCTAGGTTAACAAATTACGAGTTTAAAAGCCAACATTGGCAATAAAGGGAAACAACCGGTACCCGCCGCTTGTTATCCTACTTAATTCCTTGGCGACTAGGTAATACTATTTACTTGGTCAGACCGATTGAATAAATAGTTCGAATACCGATTGAATAAATGGCCGACTGATCGTCTATCCTGGAAACAGACAACCAGTCGTCCAGGGGCATAGCGGCGTACTTACTATTTGTACCTGTCTGCAACGTTCGGCCATGTACAACAGTCGGTCTAGTGAACAATGGGATATTAGATATGGAATACTTAGACAAATTTGAATCAAAACAAAAAATTTGATTAAAAATAAGCCGGTCATTAAAGACCAGCAGAATATTCAAAGCCCCGGCCCCTGGCCGGGTAAATACAAAGCAAACGGCACGCAGGCCGTGGAAAAAAAAATACTTTAAGCTTAAGAAGGGGGCAGTTCAGTATTAGCAGCTGCCGCCTGGTCAGCACTCTTCTTGCTGGACTCGGCTTCAGCTGCACCCTCTTTTGATGCCTTACCCCCAAGTGGCACAAGCGCCACAACCGGCTCTTCCTCCTCCTCCAACGTATCTCCCAACGCCTCTTCTTCAGCAGCCGCCATGATCTCTTGATTATATGTTTCCGAAACACTGGCGGTACGTTCTTTCCCATGAGGCAAAGTCGGCATTGGGAAACAGGCGGCCCCAGGTCATGCGCTGGATTTGAGCGGAGTCTTCCACCATCTCCCGGACGAGCTCTTTCTTCTCTTGCTCGGCCTTTTCCGAGAGCTCTTGGGTAAGACTCTTCTCTTGGCTCACCAGGCGTTCTTTTACGTTGGCCAAAAGATTTCTCCATGGCTTCGTAAGAGTGCATTTTTTGGCGAAGAGGTTTCAGCTCGGCCTTAAGATTTGTGACGGTCGCCTCCAGCTCGTCATCTTCTTCTGGGCCGCCTCTAACTGAGCCCGAACAGCGGCGGTAGCCTGCGCCTGATAATAAAGAATATCAATGGTCAGTACTTCATTTTGGCCAATTTGAAACATTGCCTTATCACAGTTGGAGGCGGCCATAGCTTTTGCGGCCTTTACCTCTTTGTTTTTCCGATCAATCGGCTTGCGAAGGCTGTTAACTCGGAGCAGGGCCTAAGTACAAAAAAACAGGCGTCGGTTTCCAAACAAAAAAGATAACAGGCGTCCTGGAACTCAAATACTCAAAAAATATGCTAAGTATACCTCAGCAAGGACCCCTGCAATCCCATCAAGGTCAAGGGTGCCGGCACCCCTGACCGCCTCCCTTTCAGATGGAGGAACTACTTTGATCATGGACTTGGCTACCTCAACCAAGTCAAGCCCCTGAGGGCCGGCTGCATCAAGCGTAAAAAAAAGCAAGTTAGACCTAGTCAAGAAGGAAGCAAGTGTGAAAGTTTTTACAAGTGATTGTCCATACTTCTAGGCGGCCCCGCCGGGGTTTTAGAAGAAGTGGCCGGCTGCTTCTCAGCCGCCACTGTTTTCCTGGAAGACCCAGGAGAGCTTGCAACAGTCGTCCTTTGGGCCTTGGGGTCCGGCTGTTGCGAGGAAGAAGCTCTTGGAGTGCCAGACTGAAAACAAAAAGAGTTAGTATATGCATAAGACAACTCCTAAAAGAGGAAGAGTTTTCGAAGCCTACCAAGGGTGCCCCCTTGTTGGGGAGTCGGCCCAAGACTGTTGCATGAGACAGGCCCGCAACATGGCCGCCGCAGTCTTGGATGCTGTTATTTTACTCATGGCGTCAGCTGCAAAAAAATAAACAGCAAAGTTAGTAAAGATCCCAAGTAAACAAGGCGTGAAAAAAACAGAGTATTTGTCAGGCCGGCTACCTCTAGAGCACCGACTGCTGAGGCCACAGGCGGCCAAAAGTACTCGTCATAGAGCCACTTGAAGCTCGGGACGCAGTTTAGGGGTACTTGCTCTCGTACCCCTGAAGTAGAGTTCACCCTAGTCTCTACTTTGAAGAGTCCTTTGTCTAGGATCTCTCTTTTAGCCTTTGGGGGAACAGGCGGCATGCTGCGGCCGCCTGCGAGAAGAGGCGGATCCCTATTCCACTTGTTAAACGTTGGTTCAGCTCCGTGTCTGAACCCTCAATGATAAGGAAGGTGTTCCGCCAATCCTTCCATTTGTTCGCCTTACCTCTCGTCATGAGGTAACCCCTATGGCTTGTTAATTGATACCAGCCGGTACCTCCCGACTTAGGGGTCCGGCTGAGATAGTTCATGTGGGCAAAAGCCTCAAAGCTTGGCTCCACCCCGTACATTTCGCACCCGGCCACATAGCCGAGTACGTTTACCCAAGAGTTGGGGGCTAACTGCCATAACCCCAAATCATACCCATCTAAAATCCGCTGAACAGCCGGATGTAATGGGAAGCGCAGTCCAGCTTTGATGGCCGCCACATAGCAGCCAAAGCAGCCGTCATCATAGCTGGTACCAGCCGGCCAGACGACAGTGTCTTCTGGATCCGGCACGAACAGTAAAAATTCCGGGCCCATTCTGTGGTTAGCAATAAAGCTCTCCACTTTGTCTTGCATGGTTGCGATCCGGCCCCGGGGTACCATGCAGTAGTAGGGGGCGTTTTCCTCTTTGTAAGAGGCGGACGGCTCCGCCCAATTGTCCCCCTTCTCAACTGCATGAGAAAGTCTCGCCTCTTGTAGGCGGCTATGTCTTTCTTCTGAGCCTGGAGAACTGTGGCCAGAAGAGCTGGACTCGGACTCGTCCTCTGACGAGTCCGAAGAGGACGACTCCTCCCCTCTCCCAGAGGGGCCCGCCTCCTCTCCCTTAGAAGGAGCAGGAGGAAAATTAGACATATCAACGGTAAGATGGGAAGGGACCACCTTGGCCCCTCTCTCAGAACTGTCGGCTTGGCAGCCGCCTCGTTTCAATTCTACATCTGGCGCCTGGTCAGATGTTTCACTAATGAGCACCCTTTGGGAGGAGCCGTCTGAGTTTGATATCATAGCAGTCTTTTTTGTTCTGGCCATCACGTTCTGCATAGACACAGATACAGTCGGACTTTGTATAAAGGGCAAAGATGGGTCCAGAAAAGGGCAGGCGGCACTCCTAGTCCTAGATTCAGCCGTCCCCGGTGACCGGCTGATCACTAACTTAGGTCGTGTCGTGTGCTTCCGTGGTGCCATTTCAAAAAATAAAAAGAAAATTAAGAGTAAGAGAACTGAGTTACCTGAACGAGTGACGGTTGATGAAGTTCTGGAAATCCGGTGCAGTCGGCTTGTCAGAACAGGCGGTAGGCAGAAAAGGTCCGAAATGTCAGAGCAAGTTCAGGGGTCCGAATGTTCTCGCAAAGTTCTCAAATGTGAAAATGACCGAAGTCAGCACTTCCTTATATAGGCAAAGTGAGAAGGCGAAGGGTCGCTTCCAAATTCAAAATTTGGGCGGGAAAATCTCTCGGCCGTTTGCAAGGTGACACCTGTAGCAGGCCGTCGCCTGTCACCGTGCGACACCTGTCACAGGCGACACGTGACCAGTCACGTGCCACCTGTGAGGGGCAAATGATTAGGGGATTTTTATCCACCAATCACCGTCTGACAAGTGGACCAACCAGGTTCCGCCACGTGTCCTTCACGTAGGCCAATAGGGGCCTGCCACGTGCCAATCACAGATACGTCCTCTACGGACCAATCGAGGCACGCCACGTGTCCACCCATGCCAAATGGGAAAACCGGCCAACAAGGCCCAATCCTGTCTAGAGGCCCGGTCAGCCCTAGGTTTACCCTAAACCTAGAGAGTGGCACGCTTCTCAAGACTATAAATACTTAATTAATCCTCATTAATCCGGGGATCAAGAAATCAAGAATACATCAAGCAATTGAGAGAGCAATTGATCAAGCAATTAATCTCACCTGAAGAACAGAGAAGAACAAAAACATTACGGAACACTAATAACCGGCTAATCTCGCTAACAAAGCAGATTACCAACATTAAACACTCTCACCTAGAGAGGTCTTATTACTTTAATTTCCATATTAATTACTCCTTAATCAGGTACTAACTTGACCGTTGGAGGCGGAGCTCTCAGGAGTCTCCGTTATTTTGCAGGTACAGGCGTCCGGTTCCAGTCTCGGAATTGTAACTCTCCCGCAGGACATCAGAAAACCCCGAAACACATTTCACTTTCATTTGATTTTCATAGCTTTGTTTGAATGTGTTTGACTTTCATTTAAATTAAAAAGCTTTTTTTGAATGTGTTTGACTTTCATTTGATTTAAAAGGCTTTGTTTGAATGTGTTTGACTTTCATTTGATTCAATTAGCTTTGTAGAATGTATTTTACTTTTATTTGATTTAATTAGCTTTGTTTGAATTTATTTGACTCTCCTTTGATTCAAATAGCTTTGTTTGAATGTGTTTGACTTTATTTTGATTCAATTAGCTTTATAGAATGTATTTGACTTTCATTTGATTCATATAGCTTTATTTGAATGTGTTTGACTTTCAAATGATTCAATTAGCTTTGTAGAATGTATTTGACTTTCATTTGATTCAAAATCTTTGTTTGAATGTGTTTGACTTTCATTTGATTCAATTAGCTTTGTTTGAATGTGTTTGACTTTCATTTGATTCAATTAGCTTTGTAGAATGTATTTGACTTTCATTTGATTCAAATAGCTTTGTTTGAATGTGTTTGACTTTCAATTGATTCAATTAGCTTTGTAGAATGTATTTTACTGTCCTTTGATTCAAATAGCTTTGTTTGAATGTGTTTGAATTTCATTTAATTCAATTTGCTTTGTAGAATGCATTTCACTTTCATTTTATAGCTTTGTTTGAATGTGTTTAAATTTCATTTAAATTAAAAAGGTTTCTTTGAATGTGTTTGACTTTCATTTGATTTAAAAGGCTTTGTTTGAATGTGTTTGACTTTCATTTGATTCAATTAGCTTTGTAGAATGTATTTTACTTTTATTAGATTTAATTAGCTTTGTTTAAATTTATTTGACTCTCCTTTGATTCAAATAGCTTTGTTTGAATGTGTTTGACTTTCATTTGTTTCAATTTGCTTTGTAGAATGTATTTGACTTTCATTTTCTTCAAATAGCTTTGTTTGAATGTGTTTGACTTTCATTTGGTTAAATTAGCTTTGTAGAATGTATTTGAAATTCATTTAATTTAAATAGATTTGTTTGAATGTGGTTGACTTTCATTTGATTCAATTAGCTTTGTAGAATGTATTTTACTTTTAATTGATTTAATTAGCTTTGTCTGAATTTATTTGACTCTCATTTGATTCAAATAGCTTTGTTTGAATGTGTTTGACTTTCATTTGATTCAATTAGCTTTGTAGAATGTATTTGACTTTCATTTGATTCAAAATCTTTGTTTGAATGTGTTTGACTTTCATTTCATCCAAATAGCTTTGTTTGAATGTGTTTGACTTTCATTTGATTCAATTAGCTTTGTAGAATGCATTTGACTTTCATTTGAGTCAAATAACTTTGTTTGACTGTGTTTGACTTTCATTTGTTTTCAATTTGCTTTGTTGAATGTATTTGACTTTCGTTTTCTTCAAATAACTTTGTTTGAATGTGTTTGACTTTCATTTGATTCAGTTAGCTTTGTAGAATGTATTTGACATTCATTTAATTAAAATAGATTTGTTTGAATGTGTTTGATATTCATTTGATTCAATTAGCTTTGTTTGAATGTGTTTGACTTTCATTTGATTCAATTAGCTTTGTAGAATGTATTTGACTTTCATTTGATTCAAATAGCTTTGTTTGAATGTGTTTGACTTTCAATTGATTCAAATAGCTTTGTAGAATGTGTTTGACTGTCATTTGATTCAAATAGCTTTGTTTGAATGTGTTTGAATTTCATTTAGATACATTTGCTTTGTAGAATGCATTTCACTTTCATTTGATTTTCATAGCTTTGTTTGAATGTGTTTGACTTTCATTTAAATTAAAAAGCTTTTTTTGAATGTGTTTGACTTTCATTTGATTTAAAAGGCTTTGTTTGAATGTGTTTGACTTTCATTTGATTCAATTAGCTTTGTAGAATGTATTTTACTTTTATTTGATTTAATTAGCTTTGTTTGAATTTATTTGACTCTCCTTTGATTCAAATAGCTTTGTTTGAATGTGTTTGACTTTAATTTGATTCAATTAGCTTTATAGAATGTATTTGACTTTCATTTGATTCATATAGCTTTATTTGAATGTGTTCGACTTTCATTTGATTCAATTAGCTTTGTAGAATGTATTTGACTTTCATTTGATTCAAAATCTTTGTTTGAATGTGTTTGACTTTCATTTGATTCAATTAGCTTTCTAGAATGTATTTGTCTTTCATTTGAGTCAAATAACTTTGTTTGACTGTGTTTGACTTTCATTTGTTTCAATTTGCTTTGTAGAATGTATTTGACTTTCATTTTCTTCAAATAGCTTTGTTTGAATGTGTTTGACTTTCATTTGATTCAATTAGCTTTGTAGAATGTATTTGACATTCATTTAATTAAAATAGCTTTGTTTGAATGTGTTTGACTTTCATTTGATTCAATTAGCTTTGTTTGAATGTGTTTGACTTTCATTTGATTCAATTAGCTTTGTAGAATGTATTTGACTTTCATTTGATTCAAATAGCTTTGTTTGAATGTGTTTGACTTTCAATTGATTCAATTAGCTTTGTAGAATGTATTTTACTGTCCTTTGATTCAAATAGCTTTGTTTGAATGTGTTTGAATTTCATTTAATTCAATTTGCTTTGTAGAATGCATTTCACTTTCATTTTATTTATATAGCTTTGTTTGAATGTGTTTGACTTTCATTTAAATTAAAAAGCTTTTTTTGAATGTGTTTGACTTTCATTTGATTTAAAAGGCTTTGTTTGAATGTGTTTGACTTTCATTTGATTCAATTAGCTTTGTAGAATGTATTTTACTTTTATTTGATTTAATTAGCTTTGTTTGAATTTATTTGACTCTCCTTTGATTCAAATAGCTTTGTTTGAATGTGTTTGACTTTAATTTGATTCAATTAGCTTTATAGAATGTATTTGACTTTCATTTGATTCATATAGCTTTATTTGAATGTGTTCGACTTTCATTTGATTCAATTAGCTTTGTAGAATGTATTTGACTTTCATTTGATTCAAAATCTTTGTTTGAATGTGTTTGACTTTCATTTGATTCAATTAGCTTTCTAGAATGTATTTGTCTTTCATTTGAGTCAAATAACTTTGTTTGACTGTGTTTGACTTTCATTTGTTTCAATTTGCTTTGTAGAATGTATTTGACTTTCATTTTCTTCAAATAGCTTTGTTTGAATGTGTTTGACTTTCATTTGATTCAATTAGCTTTGTAGAATGTATTTGACATTCATTTAATTAAAATAGCTTTGTTTGAATGTGTTTGACTTTCATTTGATTCAATTAGCTTTGTTTGAATGTGTTTGACTTTCATTTGATTCAATTAGCTTTGTAGAATGTATTTGACTTTCATTTGATTCAAATAGCTTTGTTTGAATGTGTTTGACTTTCAATTGATTCAATTAGCTTTGTAGAATGTATTTTACTGTCCTTTGATTCAAATAGCTTTGTTTGAATGTGT
Source organism: Chenopodium quinoa (assembly GCF_001683475.1). Taxonomy (NCBI): domain Eukaryota; kingdom Viridiplantae; phylum Streptophyta; class Magnoliopsida; order Caryophyllales; family Amaranthaceae; genus Chenopodium; species Chenopodium quinoa. The sequence goes on from NW_018745577.1 coordinate 8,571, forward strand.
TTGAATTTCATTTAATTCAATTTGCTTTGTAGAATGCATTTCACTTTCATTTTATTTATATAGCTTTGTTTGAATGTGTTTGACTTTCATTTAAATTAAAAAGCTTTTTTTGAATGTGTTTGACTTTCATTTGATTTAAAAGGCTTTGTTTGAATGTGTTTGACTTTCATTTGATTCAATTAGCTTTGTAGAATGTATTTTACTTTATTTGATTTAATTAGCTTTGTTTGAATTTATTTGACTCTCCTTTGATTCAAATAGCTTTGTTTGAATGTGTTTGACTTTAATTTGATTCAATTAGCTTTGTAGAATGTATTTGAGTTTCATTTGATTCAACTAGCTTTATTTGAATGTGTTTGACTTTCATTTGATTCAATTAGCTTTGTAGAATGTATTTGACTTTCATTTAATTCAAAATCTTTGTTTGAATGTGTTTGACTTTCATTTGATTCAAATAGCTTTGTTTGAATGTGTTTGACTTTCATTTGATTCAATTAGCTTTGTAGAATGTATTTGACTTTCATTTGAGTCAAATAACTTTGTTTGACTGTGTTTGACTTTCATTTGTTTCAATTTGCTTTGTTGAATGTATTTGACTTTCGTTTCCTTCAAATAGCTTTGTTTGAATGTGTTTGACTTTCATTTGATTCAATTAGCTTTGTAGAATGTATTTGACATTCATTTAATTAAAATAGCTTTGTTTGAATGTGTTTGACATTCATTTGATTCAATTAGCTTTGTTTGAATGTGTTTGACTTTCATTTGATTCAATTAACTTTGTAGAATGTATTTGACTTTCATTTGATTCAAATAGCTTTGTTTGAATGTGTTTGACTTTCAATTGATTCAATTAGCTTTGTAGAATGTATTTTACTGTCATTTGATTCAAATAGCTTTGTTTGAATGTGTTTGAATTTCATTTAGATCAATTTGCTTTGTAGAATGCATTTCACTTTCATTTGATTTATATAGCTTTGTTTGAATGTGTTTGACTTTCATTTAAATTAAAAAGCTTTTTTTGAATGTGTTTGACTTTCATTTGATTTAAAAGGCTTTGTTTGAATGTGTTTGACTTTCATTAGATTTAATTAGCTTTGTAGAATGTATTTTACTTTTATTTGATTTAATTAGCTTTGTTTGAATTTATTTGACTCTCCTTTGATTCAAATAGCTTTGTTTGAATGAGTTTGACTTTCATTTGATTCAATTAGCTTTATAGAATGTATTTGACTTTCATTTGATTCATATAGCTTTATTTGAATGTGTTTGAATTTCATTTAGATACATTTGCTTTGTAGAATGCATTTCACTTTCATTTGATTTTCATAGCTTTGTTTGAATGTGTTTGACTTTCATTTGATTTAAAAGGCTTTGTTTGAATGTGTTTGACTTTCATTTGATTCAATTAGCTTTGTTTGAATGTGTTTGACTTTCATTTGATTTAATTAGCTTTGTAGAATGTATTTGACTTTTATTTGAGTCAAATAACTTTGTTTGACTGTGTTTGACTTTCATTTGTTTCAATTTGCTTTGTAGAATGTATTTGACTTTCATTTTCTTCAAATAGCTTTGTTTGAATGTGTTTGACTTTCAATTGATTCAATTAGCTTTGTAGAATGTATTTTACTGTCATTTGATTCAAAATCTTTGTTTGAATGTGTTTGACTTTCATTTGATTCAATTAGCTTTGTTTGAATGTGTTTGACTTTCATTTGATTTAATTAGCTTTGTAGAATGTATTTGACTTTCATTTGAGTCAAATAACTTTGTTTGACTGTGTTTGACTTTCGTTTGTTTCAATTTGCTTTGTTGAATGTATTTGACTTTCGTTTTCTTCAAATAGCTTTGTTTGAATGTGTTTGACTTTCATTTGATTCAATTAGCTTTGTAGAATGTATTTGACATTCATTTAATTAAAATAGCTTTGTTTGAATGTGTTTGACTTTCATTTGATTCAATAAGATTTGTTTGAATGTGTTTAACTTTCATTTGATTCAGTTAGCTTTGTAGAATGTATTAGACTTTCATTTGATTCAAATAGTTTTGTTTGAATGTGTTTGACTTTCAATTGATTCAATTAGCTTTGTAGAATGTATTTTACTGTCATTTGATTCAAATAGCATTGTTTGAATGTGTTTGAATTTCATTTAATTCAATTTGCTTTGTAGAATGCATTTCACTTTCATTTGATTTATATAGCTTTGTTTGAATGTGTTTGACTTTCATTTAAATTTAAAAGCTTTTTTTGAATGTGTTTGACTTTCATTTGATTCAATTAGCTTTGTAGAATGTATTTTATTTTTATTTTATTTAATTAGCTTTGATTGAATTTATTTGACTCTCATTTGATTCAAACAGCTTTGTTTGAATGTGTTTGACTTTCATTTGATTCAATTAGCTTTGTAAAATGTATTTGACTTTCATTTGAATCAAATAACTTTGTTTGAATGTGTTTGAATTTCATTTAGATACATTTGCTTTGTAGAATGCATTTCACTTTCATTTGATTTTCATAGCTTTGTTTGAATGTGTTTGACTTTCATTTGATTTAAAAGGCTCTGTTTGAATGTGTTTGACTTTCATTTGATTCAATTAGCTTTGTAGAATGTATTTTACTTTTATTTGATTTAATTAGCTTTGTTGGAATTTATTTGACTCTCCTTTGATTCAAATAGCTTTGTTTGAATGTGTTTGACTTTCATTTGATTCAATTAGCTTTATAGAATGTATTTGACTTTCATTTGATTCATATAACTTTATTTGAATGTGTTTGACTTTCATTTGATTCAATTAGCTTTGTAGAATGTATTTGACTTTCATTTGAATCAAATAACTTTGTTTGACTGTGTTTGACTTTCATTTGTTTCAATTTGCTTTGTAGAATGTATTTGACTTTCATTTTCTTCAAATAGCTTTGTTTGAATGTGTTTGACTTTCATTTGATTCAATTAGCTTTGTAGAATGTATTTGACATTCATTTAATTAAAATAGCTTTGTTTGAATGTGTTTGACTTTCATTTGATTCAATTAGCTTTGTTTGAATGTGTTTGACTTTCATTTGATTCAATTAGCTTTGTAAAATGTATTTGACTTTCATTTGATTCAAATAGCTTTGTTTGAATGTGTTTGACTTTCAATTGATTCAATTAGCTTTGTAGAATGTATTTTACTGTCCTTTGATTCAAATAGCTTTGTTTGAATGTGTTTGAATTTCATTTAATTCAATTTGCTTTGTAGAATGCATTTCACTTTCATTTTATAGCTTTGTTTGAATGTGTTTAAATTTCATTTAAATTAAAAAGGTTTTTTTGAATGTGTTTGACTTTCATTTGATTTAAAAGGCTTTGTTTGAATGTGTTTGACTTTCATTTGATTCAATTAGCTTTGTAGAATGTATTTTACTTTTATTAGATTTAATTAGCTTTGTTTGAATTTATTTGACTCTCCTTTGATTCAAATAGCTTTGTTTGAATGTGTTTGACTTTCATTTGTTTCAATTTGCTTTGTAGAATGTATTTGACTTTCATTTTCTTCAAATAGCTTTGTTTGAATGTGTTTGACTTTCATTTGGTTAAATTAGCTTTGTAGAATGTATTTGAAATTCATTTAATTTAAATAGATTTGTTTGAATGTGGTTGACTTTCATTTGATTCAATTAGCTTTGTAGAATGTATTTTACTTTTATTTGATTTAATTAGCTTTGTCTGAATTTATTTGACTCTCATTTGATTCAAATAGCTTTGTTTGAATGTGTTTGACTTTCATTTGATTCAATTAGCTTTGTAGAATGTATTTGACTTTCATTTGATTCAAAATCTTTGTTTGAATGTGTTTGACTTTCATTTCATTCAAATAGCTTTGTTTGAATGTGTTTGACTTTCATTTGATTCAATTAGCTTTGTAGAATGCATTTGACTTTCATTTGAGTCAAATAACTTTGTTTGACTGTGTTTGACTTTCATTTGTTTCAATTTGCTTTGTTGAATGTATTTGACTTTCGTTTTCTTCAAATAACTTTGTTTGAATGTGTTTGACTTTCATTTGATTCAGTTAGCTTTGTAGAATGTATTTGACATTCATTTAATTAAAATAGATTTGTTTGAATGTGTTTGATATTCATTTGATTCAATTAGCTTTGTTTGAATGTGTTTGACTTTCATTTGATTCAATTAGCTTTGTAGAATGTATTTGACTTTCATTTGATTCTTATAGCTTTATTTGAATGTGTTTGAATTTCATTTAGATACATTTGCTTTGTAGAATGCATTTCACTTTCATTTGATTTTCATAGCTTTGTTTGAATGTGTTTGACTTTCATTTGATTTAAAAGGCTTTGTTTGAATGTGTTTGACTTTCATTTGATTCAATTAGCTTTGTTTGAATGTGTTTGACTTTCATTTGATTTAATTAGCTTTGTAGAATGTATTTGACTTTCATTTGAGTCAAATAACTTTGTTTGACTGTGTTTGACTTTCATTTGTTTCAATTTGCTTTGTTGAATGTATTTGACTTTCGTTTTCTTCAAATAGCTTTGTTTGAATGTGTTTGACTTTCATTTGATTCAATTAGCTTTGTAGAATGTATTTGACATTCATTTAATTAAAATAGCTTTGTTTGAATGTGTTTGACTTTCATTTGATTCAATAAGATTTGTTTGAATGTGTTTAACTTTCATTTGATTCAGTTAGCTTTGTAGAATGTATTTGACTTTCATTTGATTCAAATAGTTTTGTTTGAATGTGTTTGACTTTCAATTGATTCAATTAGCTTTGTAGAATGTATTTTACTGTCATTTGATTCAAATAGCATTGTTTGAATGTGTTTGAATTTCATTTAATTCAATTTGCTTTGTAGAATGCATTTCACTTTCATTTGATTTATATAGCTTTGTTTGAATGTGTTTGACTTTCATTTAAATTAAAAAGCTTTTTTTGAATGTGTTTGACTTTCATTTGATTCAATTAGCTTTGTAGAATGTATTTTATTTTTATTTTATTTAATTAGCTTTGATTGAATTTATTTGACTCTCATTTGATTCAAACAGCTTTGTTTGAATGTGTTTGACTTTCATTTGATTCAATTAGCTTTGTAAAATGTATTTGACTTTCATTTGAATCAAATAACTTTGTTTGAATGTGTTTGAATTTCATTTAGATACATTTGCTTTGTAGAATGCATTTCACTTTCATTTGATTTTCATAGCTTTGTTTGAATGTGTTTGACTTTCATTTGATTTAAAAGGCTTTGTTTGAATGTGTTTGACTTTCATTTGATTCAATTAGCTTTGTTTTAATGTGTTTGACTTTCATTTGATTTAATTAGCTTTGTAGAATGTATTTTACTTTTATTTGATTTAATTAGCTTTGTTTGAATTTATTTGACTCTCCTTTGATTCAAATAGCTTTGTTTGAATGTGTTTGACTTTATTTTGATTCAATTAGCTTTATAGAATGTATTTGACTTTCATTTGATTCATATAGCTTTATTTGAATGTGTTTGACTTTCAAATGATTCAATTGGCTTTGTAGAATGTATTTGACTTTCATTTGATTCAAAATCTTTGTTTGAATGTGTTTGACTTTCATTTGATTCAATTAGCTTTGTTTGAATGTGTTTGACTTTCATTTGATTCAATTAGCTTTGTAGAATGTATTTGACTTTCATTTGATTCAAATAGCTTTGTTTGAATGTGTTTGACTTTCAATTGATTCAATTAGCTTTGTAGAATGTATTTTACTGTCCTTTGATTCAAATAGCTTTGTTTGAATGTGTTTGAATTTCATTTAATTCAATTTGCTTTGTAGAATGCATTTCACTTTCATTTTATAGCTTTGTTTGAATGTGTTTAAATTTCATTTAAATTAAAAAGGTTTTTTTTGAATGTGTTTGACTTTCATTTGATTTAAAAGGCTTTGTTTGAATGTGTTTGACTTTCATTTGATTCAATTAGCTTTGTAGAATGTATTTTACTTTTATTAGATTTAATTAGCTTTGTTTGAATTTATTTGACTCTCCTTTGATTCAAATAGCTTTGTTTGAATGTGTTTGACTTTCATTTGGTTAAATTAGCTTTGTAGAATGTATTTGAAATTCATTTAATTTAAATAGATTTGTTTGAATGTGGTTGACTTTCATTTGATTCAATTAGCTTTGTAGAATGTATTTTACTTTTATTTGATTTAATTAGCTTTGTCTGAATTTATTTGACTCTCATTTGATTCAAATAGCTTTGTTTGAATGTGTTTGACTTTCATTTGATTCAATTAGCTTTGTAGAATGTATTTGACTTTCATTTGATTCAAAATCTTTGTTTGAATGTGTTTGACTTTCATTTCATCCAAATAGCTTTGTTTGAATGTGTTTGACTTTCATTTGATTCAATTAGCTTTGTAGAATGCATTTGACTTTCATTTGAGTCAAATAACTTTGTTTGACTGTGTTTGACTTTCATTTGTTTCAATTTGCTTTGTTGAATGTATTTGACTTTCGTTTTCTTCAAATAACTTTGTTTGAATGTGATTGACTTTCATTTGATTCAGTTAGCTTTGTAGAATGTATTTGACATTCATTTAATTAAAATAGATTTGTTTGAATGTGTTTGATATTCATTTGATTCAATTAGCTTTGTTTGAATGTGTTTGACTTTCATTTGATTCAATTAGCTTTGTAGAATGTATTTGACTTTCATTTGATTCAAATAGCTTTGTTTGAATGTGTTTGACTTTCAATTGATTCAAATAGCTTTGTAGAATGTGTTTGACTGTCATTTGATTCAAATAGCTTTGTTTGAATGTGTTTGAATTTCATTTAGATACATTTGCTTTGTAGAATGCATTTCACTTTCATTTGATTTTCATAGCTTTGTTTGAATGTGTTTGACTTTCATTTAAATTAAAAAGCTTTTTTTTGAATGTGTTTGACTTTCATTTGATTTAAAAGGCTTTGTTTGAATGTGTTTGACTTTCATTTGATTCAATTAGCTTTGTAGAATGTATTTTACTTTTATTTGATTTAATTAGCTTTGTTTGAATTTATTTGACTCTCCTTTGATTCAAATAGCTTTGTTTGAATGTGTTTGACTTTAATTTGATTCAATTAGCTTTATAGAATGTATTTGACTTTCATTTGATTCATATAGCTTTATTTGAATGTGTTCGACTTTCATTTGATTCAATTAGCTTTGTAGAATGTATTTGACTTTCATTTGATTCAAAATCTTTGTTTGAATGTGTTTGACTTTCATTTGATTCAATTAGCTTTCTAGAATGTATTTGTCTTTCATTTGAGTCAAATAACTTTGTTTGACTGTGTTTGACTTTCATTTGTTTCAATTTGCTTTGTAGAATGTATTTGACTTTCATTTTCTTCAAATAGCTTTGTTTGAATGTGTTTGACTTTCATTTGATTCAATTAGCTTTGTAGAATGTATTTGACATTCATTTAATTAAAATAGCTTTGTTTGAATGTGTTTGACTTTCATTTGATTCAATTAGCTTTGTTTGAATGTGTTTGACTTTCATTTGATTCAATTAGCTTTGTAGAATGTATTTGACTTTCATTTGATTCAAATAGCTTTGTTTGAATGTGTTTGACTTTCAATTGATTCAATTAGCTTTGTAGAATGTATTTTACTGTCCTTTGATTCAAATAGCTTTGTTTGAATGTGTTTGAATTTCATTTAATTCAATTTGCTTTGTAGAATGCATTTCACTTTCATTTTATTTATATAGCTTTGTTTGAATGTGTTTGACTTTCATTTAAATTAAAAAGCTTTTTTTGAATGTGTTTGACTTTCATTTGATTTAAAAGGCTTTGTTTGAATGTGTTTGACTTTCATTTGATTCAATTAGCTTTGTAGAATGTATTTTACTTTTATTTGATTTAATTAGCTTTGTTTGAATTTATTTGACTCTCCTTTGATTCAAATAGCTTTGTTTGAATGTGTTTGACTTTAATTTGATTCAATTAGCTTTGTAGAATGTATTTGAGTTTCATTTGATTCAAATAGCTTTATTTGAATGTGTTTGACTTTCATTTGATTCAATTAGCTTTGTAGAATGTATTTGACTTTCATTTAATTCAAAATCTTTGTTTGAATGTGTTTGACTTTCATTTGATTCAAATAGCTTTGTTTGAATGTGTTTGACTTTCATTTGATTCAATTAGCTTTTTAGAATGTATTTGACTTTCATTTGAGTCAAATAACTTTGTTTGACTGTGTTTGACTTTCATTTGTTTCAATTTGCTTTGTTGAATGTATTTGACTTTCGTTTTATTCAAATAGCTTTGTTTGAATGTGTTTGACTTTCATTTGATTCAATTAGCTTTGTAGAATGTATTTGACATTCATTTAATTAAAATAGCTTTGTTTGAATGTGTTTGACATTCATTTGATTCAATTAGCTTTGTTTGAATGTGTTTGACTTTCATTTGATTCAATTAGCTTTGTAGAATGTATTTGACTTTCATTTGATTCAAATAGCTTTGTTTGAATGTGTTTGACTTTCAATTGATTCAATTAGCTTTGTAGAATGTATTTTACTGTCATTTGATTCAAATAGCTTTGTTTGAATGTGTTTGAATTTCATTTAATTCAATTTGCATTGTAGAATGCATTTCACTTTCATTTGATTTATATAGCTTTGTTTGAATGCGTTTGATTTTCATTTAAATTAAAAAGCTTTTTTTGAATGTGTTTGACTTTCATTTGATTTAAAAGACTTTGTTTGAATGTGTTTGACTTTCATTTGATTCAATTAGCTTTATAGAATGTATTTTACTGATGTGGATCAAGAGGGAAATTCTTTTGAAGAGCCAATCATATTGGTTTTAAGGCCAATAGGGTTTGAGCTTGGAGTAAAGAATCAAGAATGGTTAACATGCGCAGCCATTGAAGAAGAAGTCAAGGTCCAGTTGGGTTCCGACGACGGCAGCGGCGGCGACGCGCCGATCTGGGTGCCACGCGCCGGCTCCCTAGCTCCGGCCTGAGTCCAGCTACACGGCGGTGGGGCGCGTGTCGATGATGGCGGCGCGTGAGGTGGTGGTTCGGCGGCAGTACGAAAAGAAAGATTTTCCTAACTTAGTTTTTTCTAGAGTTTTTGCTTGCAAGTTTTTACCTTTCACTTGAAAGGGTTTTTCTTGGTTTAAGCAATTAGGAATCTTCTTAATTTCTGTTATTTTAGTTTAAAATAATTTCTAAGTCAATTAGGAATTGTTTTAAGAAGTTTTAGTTTAATTAGAACTAGTCTTATTACTAGTTTCCTAGTTCCATTAGAATTGGTTTTCCTATTCTATCTAGGATACTTGGGGATCAAGGCTAGGGTTTTTTTCCTAGTTCGAATAGACTTAGGAATAGTTAGTTTAGTCTATAAATAACGGATTTTTCGTGGCTTTGTATACACAACCAAAACCAGAAAATTCAATACAAGTTTATTGTTTGTTTTGCTTAATTGCTTACAAATTCTTTTGCTAGTTTTCAATTCAAGGAGTTGTTTTGATAATTAGAACGTTCAATTCTTAGTTCTAGGAGTAGTCTAAGTTTTGTTCATCAAAGTACTTAGTTCCAGGAGTGGTCTAGGTAATTTGAGAGGCGTTGAATTCGTTCCAGGAGTGGTCGTTTTCAAAGTCATATCCGGTTCGTTATTCTTAAGTTGTTCGATTTTCTTAGGAAATTCGAAGGGCTTGTGTTACTTGTGTGATTTTAGATTCTTTATTAAGTTAAGGGGTTTAAATCCACATCATTTACTTTCATTTGATTCAAATAGCTTTGTTTGAATGTGTTTGACTTACATTTAATTCAATTTGCTTTGTAGAATGCATTTCACTTTCATTTGATTTATATAGCTTTTTTGAATGTGTTTGACTATCATTTAAATTACAAAGCTTTTTTGAATGTGTTTGACTTTCATTTGATTTAAAAGACTTTGTTTGAATGTGTTTGACTTTCATTTGATTCAATTAGCTTTGTAGAATGTATTTTACTTTAATCTTATTTAATTAGCTTTGTTTGAATTTATTTGACTATCATTTGATTCAAACAGCTTTGTTTGAATGTGTTTGACTTTCATTTGATTCAATTAGCTTTGTAGAATGTATTTGACTTTTATTTGATTTAATTAGCTTTGTTTGAATGTGTTTGACTTTCATTTGATTCAATTTGCTTTGTAGAATGTATTTGACTTTCATTTTCTTCAAATAGCTTTGTTTGAATGTGTTTGACTTTCATTTGATTCAATTAACTTTGTAGAATGTGTTTGACTTTCATTTTCTTCAAATAGCTTTGTTTGAATGTGTTTGACTTTCATTTGATTCAAATAGCTTTGTTTGAATGTGTTTGACTTTCATTTGATTCCATTAGCTTAGTATAATGTATTTGACTTTCATTTGATTCAAATTGCTTTGTTTGAATGTGTTTGACTTTCATTTGATTCAATTAGCTTTGTAGAATGTATTTGACTTTCACTTGATTCGAAAGCTTTGTTTGAATGTGTTTGACTTTCATTAAATTCAATTAGCTTATTTTGAATATGTTTGACTTTAATTTAATTCAATCAGCTTTGTAGAATGTATTTGACTTCCATTTGATTCAATTAGCTTTGTTTGAATGTGTTTGACTTTTATATGATTCAATTAGCTTTGTAGAATGTATTTGACTTTTATTTGATTTAATTAGCTTTGTTTGAATGTGTTTGACTTTAATTTGATTCAATTAGCTTTGTAGAATGAATTTGACTTTCATTTGAATCAAATAACTTTGTTTGACTGTGTTTGACTTTCATTTGATTCAATTTGCTTTGTAGAATGTATTTGACTTTCATTTTCTTCAAATAGCTTTGTTTGAATGTGTTTGACTTTCATTTGATTCAATTAGCTTTGTAGAATTTATTTGACATTCATTTAATTAAAATAGCTTTGTTTGAACGTATTTGATTGTCATTTGATTCAAATAGCTTTGTTTGAATGTGTTTGACTTTCATTTGATTCAATTAGCTTAGTAGAATGTATTTGACCTTCATTTGATTCAAATAGCTTTGTTTGAATGTGTTTGACTTTCATTTGATTCAATTAGCTTTGTAGAATGTATTTGACTTTCACTTGATTCGAAAGCTTTGTTTGAATGTGTTTGACTTTCATTAAATTCAATTAGCTTATTTTGAATGTATTTGACTTTAATTTAATTCAATTAGCTTTGTAGAATGTATTTGACTTCCATTTAATTCAATTAGCTTTGTTTGAATGTGTTTGACTTTTATATGATTCAATTAGCTTTGTAGAATGTATTTGACTCTTATTTGATTTAATTAGCTTTGTTTGAATGTATTTGACTCTCATTTGATTCAAATAGCTTTGTTTGAATGTGTTTCACTTTCATTTGATTCAATTAGCTTTGTAGAATGCATTTCACTTTCATTTTATTCAAATAGCTTTGTTTGAATGTGTTTGACTTTCATTTGATTCAATTAGCTTTGTAGAATGTATTTTACTGTCATTTGATTCAAATAGCTTTGTTTGAATGTGTTTGAATTTCATTTAATTCAATTTGCTTTGTAGAATGCATATCACTTTCATTTGATTTATATAGCTTTGTTTGAATGTGTTTGACTTTCATTTAAATAAAAAAGCTTTTTTTGAATGTGTTTGACTTTCATTTCATTTAAAAGACTTTATTTGGATGTGTTTGACTTTCATTTGATTCAATTAGCTTTGTAGAATGTATTTTACTTTTATTTTATTTAATTAGCTTTGTTTGAATTTATTTGACTCTCATTTGATTCAAACAGCTTTGTTTGAATGTGTTTGACTTTCATTTGATTCAATTAGCTTTGTAGAATGTATTTGACTTTTATTTGATTTAATTAGCTTTGTTTGAATGTGTTTGACTTTCATTTGATTCAATTAGCTTTGTAGAATGTGTTTGACTTTCATTTGATTCAATTAGCTTTGTAGAATGAATTTGACTTTCATTTGAATCGAATAACTTTGTTTGACTGTGTTTGACTTTCATTTGATTCAATTTGCTTTGTAGAATGTATTTGACTTTTATTTTCTTCAAATAGCTTTGTTTGAATGTGTTTGACTTTCATTTGATTCAATTAGCTTTGTAGAATGTATTTGACATTCATTTAATTAAAATAGCTTTGTTTGAACGTATTTGACTGTCATTTGATTCAAATAGCTTTGTTTGAATGTGTTTGACTTTCATTTGATTCAATTAGCTTAGTAGAATGTATTTGACTTTCATTTGATTTAAATAGCTTTGTTTGAATGTGTTTGACTTTCATTTGATTCAATTAGCTTTGTAGAATGTATTTGACTTTCACTTGATTCGAAAGCTTTGTTTGAATGTGTTTGACTTTCATTAAATTCAATTAGCTTATTTTGAATATGTTTGACTTTAATTTAATTCAATTAGCTTTGTAGAATGTATTTGACTTCCATTTGATTCAATTAGCTTTGTTTGAATGTGTTTGACTTTTATATGATTCAATTAGCTTTGTAGAATGTATTTGACTTTTATTTGATTTAATTAGCTTTGTTTGAATGTGTTTGACTTTCATTTGATTCAATTAGCTTTGTAGAATGAATTTGACTTTCATTTGAATCAAATAACTTTGTTTGACTGTGTTTTGACTTTCATTTGATTCAATTTGCTTTGTAGAATGTATTTCACTTTCATTTTCTTTAAATAGCTTTGTTTGAATGTGTTTGACTTTCATTTGATTCAATTAGCTTTGTAGAATGTATTTAACATTCATTTAATTAAAATAGCTTTGTTTGAACGTATTTGACTGTCATTTGATTCAAATAGCTTTGTTTGAATGTGTTTGACTTTCATTTGATTCAATTAGCTTAGTTGAATGTATTTTACCTTCATTTGATTCAAATAGCTTTGTTTGAATGTGTTTGACTTTCATTTGATTCAATTAGCTTTGTAGAATGTATTTGACTTTCACTTGATTCGAAAGCTTTGTTTGAATGTGTTTGACTTTCATTAAATTCTATTACCTTATTTTGAATGTGTTTGACTTTAATTTAATTCAATTAGCTTTGTACAATGTATTTGACTTCCATTTGATTCAATTAGCTTTGTTTGAATGTGTTTGACTTTTATATGATTCAATTAGCTTTGTAGAATGTATTTGACTTTTATTTGATTTAATTAGCTTTGTTTGAATGTGTTTGACTTTCATTTGATTCAATTAGCTTTGTAGAATGTATTTGACTTTCATTTGAATCAAATAACTTTGTTTGACTGTGTTTGACTTTCATTTGATTCAATTTGCTTTGTAGAATGTATTTGACTTTCATTTTCTTCAAATAGCTTTGTTTTAATGTGTTTGACTTTCATTTGATTCAATTAGCTTTGTAGAATGTATTTGACATTCATTTAATTAAAATAGCTTTGTTTGAACGTATTTGACTCTCATTTGATTCAAACAGCTTTGTTTGAATGTGTTTGACTTCCATTTGATTCAATTAGATTTGTTTGAATGTGTTTGACTTTTATATGATTCAATTAGCTTTGTAGAATGTATTTGACTTTTTTTTTTAATTAGCTTTGTTTGAATGTGTTTGACTTTCATTTGATTCAATTAGCTTTGTAGAATGTATTTGACTTTCATTTGAATCAAATGACTTTGTTTAACTGTGTTTGACATTCATTTAATTAAAATAGCTTTGTTTGAATGTGTTTGACTTTCAATTGATTCAATTAGCTTTGTTTGAATGTGTTTGACTTTCATTTGATTCAATTAGCTTTGTAGAACGTATTTGACTTTCATTTGATTCAAATAGCTTTGTTTGAATGTGTTTGACTTTCAATTGATTCATTTAGCTTTGTAGAATGTGTTTGACTGTCATTTGATTCAAATAGCTTTGTTTGAATGTGTTTGAATTTCATTTAGATCAATTTGCTTTGTAGAATGCGTTTCACTTTCATTTGATTTATATAGCTTTGTTTGAATGTGTTTGACTTTCATTTAAATTAAAAAGCTTTTTTTGAATGTGTTTGACTTTCATTTAATTTAAAAGCCTTTGTTTGAATGTGTTTGACTTTCTTTTGATTCAATTAGCTTTAAAGAATGTATTTTACTTTTATTTTATTTAATTAGCTTTGATTGAATTTATTTGACTCTCATTTGATTCAATTAGCTTTGTAGAATGTATTTGACTTTCATTTGAATCAAATAACTTTGTTTGACTGTGTTTGACTTTCATTTGATTCAATTTGCTTTGTAGAATGTATTTGACTTTCATTTTCTTCAAATAGCTTTGTTTGAATGTGTTTGACTTTCATTTGATTCAATTAGCTTTGTAGAATGTATTTGAATGTGTTTGACTTTCATTTGATTCAATTAGCTTTGGTTGAATGTGTTTGACTCTAATTTAATTCAATTAGCTTTGTAGAATGTATTAGACTTTTATTTGATTTAATTTAGCTTTGTTTTAATGTATTTGACTCTCATTTGATTCAAATAGCTTTGTTTGAATGTGTTTGACTTTCATTTGATTCAAATAGCTTTGTTTGAATGTGTTTTACTTTCATTTGATTCAATTAGCTTTGTAGAATGTATTTGACTTTCATTTGATTAAAATAGCTTTGTTTGAATGTGCTTGACTTTCATTTGATTCAATTAGCTTTGTTTGAATGTGTTTGAATTTTATTTGATTCAATTAGCTTTGTTGAATGTGTTTGACTTTCATTTTTGTCAAATAACTTTGTTTGACTGTGTTTGACTTTCATTTGTTTCAATTTGCTTTGTAGAATGTATTTGACTTTCATTTTCTTCAAATAGCTTTTGTTTGAATGTGTTTGACTTTCATTGGATTCAATTAGCTTTGTAGAATGTATTTGACATTCATTTAATTAAAATAGCTTTGTTTGAATGTGTTTGACTTTCATTTGATTCAATTACCTTTGTTTGAATGTGTTTGACTTTCATTTGAATTAATTAGCTTTGTAGAATGTATTTGACTTTCATTTGATTCAAATAGCTTTGTTTGAATGTGTTTGACTTTCAATTGATTCAATTAGCTGATGTGGATTTAAACCCCTTAACTTAATAAAGAATCTAAAATCACACAAGTAACACAAGCCCTTCGAATTTCCTAAGAAAATCGAACAACTTAAGAATAACGAACCGGATATGACTTTGAAAACGACCACTCCTGGAACGAATTCAACGCCTCTCAAATTACCTAGACCACTCCTGGAACTAAGTACTTTGATGAACAAAACTTAGACTACTCCTAGAACTAAGAATTGAACGTTCTAATTATCAAAACAACTCCTTGAATTGAAAACTAGCAAAAGAATTTGTAAGCAATTAAGCAAAACAAACAATAAACTTGTATTGAATTTTCTGGTTTTTGGTTGTGTATACAAAGCCACGAAAAATCCCTTATTTATAGACTAAACTAACTATTCCTAAGTCTATTCGAACTAGGAAAAAAACCCTAGCCTTGATCCCCAAGTATCCTAGATAGAATAGGAAAACCAATTCTAATGGAACTAGGAAACTAGTAATAAGACTAGTTCTAATTAAACTAAAATTTCTTAAAACAATTCCTAATTGACTTAGAAATTATTTTAAACTAAATTAACAGAAATTAAGAAGATTCCTAATTGCTTAAACCAAGAAAAACCCTTTCAAGTGAAAGGTAAAAACTTGCAAGCAAAAACTCTAGAAAAAAACTAAGTTAGGAAAATCTTTCTTTTCGTACTGCCGCCGAACCACCGTCTCACGCGCTGCCATCATCGACACGCGCCCACCAACGTGTAGCTGGACTCAGGCCGGAGCTAGGGAGCCGGCGCGTGGCACCCAGATCGGCGCGTCGCCGCCGCTGCCGTCGTCGGAACCCAACTGGACCTTGACTTCTTCTTCAATGGCTGATGTTAACCATTCTTGATTCTTTACTCCAAGCTCAAACCCTATTGGCCTTAAAACCAATATGATTGGCTCTTCAAAAGAATTTCCCTCTTGATCCACATCATTCTCCCCTCTTCAAAAGAATTTGTCCTCAAATTCGCATCATCCATGTAAGGAGAACAATTCCATGAAACCATCCAAATTCGACGAATACAAGCCAAAAGAACTATTACCTCAACGCTAGCAATTTTAAGCAATGTAACAACATCACCACGAGCAAGGCAATATTTTAGAAACAACCAATTCTCAATTTGGTCCTTGGTCTTCGAAGTTGACCATAAGAACACTTTAGGCTTCATGATATTTTTCTCATGTATGACTAACAATTTCTTCTCTTTATGCATGCCTAATGAATCCACCACTTCTAAAGATGATGTGGATTTAAACCCCTTAACTTAATAAAGAATCTAAAATCACACAAGTAACACAAGCCCTTCGAATTTCCTAAGAAAATCGAACAACTTAAGAATAACGAACCGGATATGACTTTGAAAACGACCACTCCTGGAACGAATTCAACGCCTCTCAAATTACCTAGACCACTCCTGGAACTAAGTACTTTGATGAACAAAACTTAGACTACTCCTAGAACTAAGAATTGAACGTTCTAATTATCAAAACAACTCCTTGAATTGAAAACTAGCAAAAGAATTTGTAAGCAATTAAGCAAAACAAACAATAAACTTGTATTGAATTTTCTGGTTTTGGTTGTGTATACAAAGCCACGAAAAATCCCTTATTTATAGACTAAACTAACTATTCCCTAAGTCTATTCGAACTAGGAAAAAAACCCTAGCCTTGATCCCCAAGTATCCTAGATAGAATAGGAAAACCAATTCTAATGGAACTAGGAAACTAGTAATAAGACTAGTTCTAATTAAACTAAAACTTCTTAAAAACAATTCCTAATTGACTTAGAAATTATTTTAAAACTAAAATAACAGAAATTAAGAAGATTCCTAATTGCTTAAAACCAAGAAAAACCCTTTCAAGTGAAAGGTAAAAACTTGCAAGCAAAAAACTCTAGAAAAAACTAAGTTAGGAAAATCTTTCTTTTCGTACCGCCGCCGAACCACCACCTCACGCGCCGCCATCATCAACACGCGCCCCACCGCCGTGTAGCTGGACTCAGGCCGGAGCTAGGGAGCCGGCGCGTGGCACCCAGATCGGCGCGTCGCCGCCGCTGCCGTCGTCGGAACCCAACTGGACCTTGACTTCTTCTTCAATGGCTGCGCATGTTAACCATTCTTGATTCTTTACTCCAAGCTCAAACCCTATTGGCCTTAAAACCAATATGATTGGCTCTTCAAAAGAATTTCCCTCTTGATCCACATCATTCTCCCCCTCTTCAAAAGAATTTGTCCTCAAATTCGCATCATCCATGTAAGGAGAACAATTCCATGAAACCATCCAAATTCGACGAATACAAGCCAAAAGAACTATTACCTCAACGCTAGCAATTTTAAGCAATGTAACAACATCACCACGAGCAAGGCAATATTTTAGAAACAACCAATTCTCAATTTGGTCCTTGGTCTTCGAAGTTGACCATAAGAACACTTTAGGCTTCATGATATTTTTCTCATGTATGACTAACAATTTCTTCTCTTTATGCATGCCTAATGAATCCACCACTTCTAAAGATGATGTGGATTTAAACCCTTAACTTAATAAAGAATCTAAAATCACACAAGTAACACAAGCCCTTCGAATTTCCTAAGAAAATCGAACAACTTAAGAATAACGAACCGGATATGACTTTGAAAACGACCACTCCTGGAACGAATTCAACGCCTCTCAAATTACCTAGACCACTCCTGGAACTAAGTACTTTGATGAACAAAACTTAGACTACTCCTAGAACTAAGAATTGAACGTTCTAATTATCAAAACAACTCCTTGAATTGAAAACTAGCAAAAGAATTTGTAAGCAATTAAGCAAAACAAACAATAAACTTGTATTGAATTTTCTGGTTTTGGTTGTGTATACAAAGCCACGAAAAATCCCTTATTTATAGACTAAACTAACTATTCCTAAGTCTATTCGAACTAGGAAAAAAACCCTAGCCTTGATCCCCAAGTATCCTAGATAGAATAGGAAAACCAATTCTAATGGAACTAGGAAACTAGTAATAAGACTAGTTCTAATTAAACTAAAAACTTCTTAAAACAATTCCTAATTGACTTAGAAATTATTTTAAACTAAAATAACAGAAATTAAGAAGATTCCTAATTGCTTAAACCAAGAAAAACCCTTTCAAGTGAAAGGTAAAAACTTGCAAGCAAAAACTCTAGAAAAAACTAAGTTAGGAAAATCTTTCTTTTCGTACCGCCGCCGAACCACCACCTCACGCGCCGCCATCATCAACACGCGCCCCACCGCCGTGTAGCTGGACTCAGGCCGGAGCTAGGGAGCCGGCGCGTGGCACCCAGATCGGCGCGTCGCGCCGCTGCCGTCGTCGGAACCCAACTGGACCTTGACTTCTTCTTCAATGGCTGCGCATGTTAACCATTCTTGATTCTTTACTCCAAGCTCAAACCCTATTGGCCTTAAAACCAATATGATTGGCTCTTCAAAAGAATTTCCCTCTTGATCCACATCATTCTCCCCTCTTCAAAAGAATTTGTCCTCAAATTCGCATCATCCATGTAAGGAGAACAATTCCATGAAACCATCCAAATTCGACGAATACAAGCCAAAAGAACTATTACCTCAACGCTAGCAATTTTAAGCAATGTAACAACATCACCACGAGCAAGGCAATATTTTAGAACAACCAATTCTCAATTTGGTCCTTGGTCTTCGAAGTTGACCATAAGAACACTTTAGGCTTCATGATATTTTTCTCATGTATGACTAACAATTTCTTCTCTTTATGCATGCCTAATGAATCCACCACTTCTAAAGAAACCATTAAATTATTATCTTGATTCACGAAATGGCTCCTCAATAGTATCAAAAACCTTTTCCGACACCACCATTGGTAGATCATTATGAATAATCTGATCTTTGAACAACGTCACACACAATTGGAACATCAATTGTTTCACTCACCTTTTCTTCGAGCTCTTTAGCACCTACATGTTCCTCTTCCTTATCCTTTTGACAATCTTCCTCCATCTCTTTAACTTTAACGCGGCATGGAATAATAGTTAAAGGAATAAGTTTGAACCTCTTGTTTCCCACCTTGACCGAATATGTGTTGGCCACACCATCATGTTTAACATGTCGATCAAATTGCCATGGTCTTCCTAAAAGAACGTGACAAGCACTCATAGGAATCACATCGCACCATAATTCTTCCTTGTAATTGCCAATGGAGAAATTCACCAAAGCTTGTTGTTCTACATGAAAACCCATAGAATTATCTAGCCAACCCAACTTATATGGTTTTTCATGATCTCTTGTAGGAAGTTGGAGTTTAGTAACCATCTCTGTAGACGCTACATTGGTACACGAACCACTATCAATGATCACCCTACAAGTTCTATCAACAACTTTGCATCGAGTATGAAACAAACTATCTTGTTGACCTTGAAAATATAATTTCTTCATGTAAATTCAGTCGCTCCATAAGCATATGTTTGTTACCAAAGCCCAAAATCTACGTTATCATCTTCATGTTTTTTCTTCTTTTTATGACCTTGAAGTAACTTTGCAAATTCATCCATAGATTTTCGGATCCCTACCTCCATAATTATGTGAAAAAAACAGAAATAAAAGAACCCTTATCCACACAGGTATATCCCACAAAAATCGCAACACAACTTGGAACAAAATCGCACACAACGAGCAGTAAGTATTAAATCGGACCAAAACTGACACAGTTTCGGAAAACAGTCCAGTTTAATAGCAAACGAACTCGAAAAATTCCGAAATTTCACAGGCAGAAAGTAGACAAAATTTCACCCAAAATCAAAAAAAAGAATCACCTGAAAAGACCTTGTAACGAAGGAGAACGAGCCTTCTGAAGTTGACAGAAAAACTGTTATCCGAGAACAAGTGCGATTTGATGAACGAATTGTTGAACGATCAAAAACCCCTGAAATCTGATACCAATTTGATGTGGTATCACACAAGCTCTGATACCAATTTGATGTGGATTTAAACCCCTTAACTTCATAAAGAATCTAAAATCACACAAGTAACACAAGCCCTTCGAATTTCCTAAGAAAATCGAACAACTTAAGAATAACGAACCGGATATGACTTTGAAAACGACCACTCCTGGAACGAATTCAACGCCTCTCAAATTACCTAGACCACTCCTGGAACTAAGTACTTTGATGAACAAAACTTAGACTACTCCTAGAACTAAGAATTGAACGTTCTAATTATCAAAACAACTCCTTGAATTGAAAACTAGCAAAAGAATTTGTAAGCAATTAAGCAAAACAAACAATAAACTTGAATTGAATTTTCTGGTTTTGGTTGTGTATACAAAGCCACGAAAAATCCCTTATTTATAGACTAAACTAACTATTCCTAAGTCTATTCGAACTAGGAAAAAAACCCTAGCCTTGATCCCCAAGTATCCTAGATAGAATAGGAAAACCAATTCTAATGGAACTAGGAAACTAGTAATAAGACTAGTTCTAATTAAACTAAAACTTCTTAAAACAATTCCTAATTGACTTAGAAATTATTTTAAACTAAATTAACAGAAATTAAGAAGATTCCTAATTGCTTAAACCAAGAAAAACCCTTTCAAGTGAAAGGTAAAAACTTGCAAGCAAAAACTCTAGAAAAAACTAAGTTAGGAAAATCTTTCTTTTCGTACTGCCGCCGAACCACCACCTCACGCGCCGCCATCATCGACACGCGCCCCACCGCCGTGTAGCTGGACTCAGGCCGGAGCTAGGGAGCCGGCGCGTGGCACCCAGATCGGCGCGTCGCCGCCGCTGCCGTCGTCGGAACCCAACTGGACCTTGACTTCTTCTTCAATGGCTGCGCATGTTAACCATTCTTGATTCTTTACTCCAAGCTCAAACCCTATTGGCCTTAAAACCAGTATGATTGGCTCTTCAAAAGAATTTCCCTCTTGATCCACATCAATTAGCTTTGTAAAATGTATTTGACTTTCATTTGATTAAAATAGCTTTGTTTGAATGTGCTTGACTTTCATTTGATTCAATTAGCTTTGTTTGAATGTGTTTGACTTTTATTTGATTCAATTAGCTTTGTTGAATGTATTTGACTCTCATTTGATTCAATTAGCTTTGTTTGAATGTGTTTGACTTTCATTTGATTCAATTAGCTTAGTAGAATGTATTTGACTTTCATTTGATTCAAATAGCTTTATTTGAATGTGTTTAACTTTCATTTGATTCAATTAGCTTTGTAGAATGTATTTGACATTCATTTGATTCAAAATCTTTGTTTGAATGTGTTTGACTTTCATTTGATTCAATTAGCTTTGTTTGAATGTGTTTGACTCTAATTTAATTCAATTAGCTTTGTAGAATGTATTAGACTTTTATTTGATTTAATTAGCTTTGTTTGAATGTGTTTGACTTTCATTTAATTCAATTAGCTTTGTAGAATGTATTTGACTCTCATTTGATTCAAATAGCTTTGTTTGAATGCGTTTAACTTTCATTTGATTCAATTAGCTTTGTAGAATACATTTCACTTTCATTTAATTTAAACAACTTTGCTTGAATGTGTTTGACTTTCATTTGACTCAAATAGCTTTATTTGATTGCGTTTGACTTTCATTTGATACAATTAGCTTTGTAGAACGTATTTGACTTTCATTTGATTCAAATAGCTTTGTTTGAATGTGTTTGACTTTCATTTGATTCAATTAGCTTTGTTTGAATGTGTTTGACTTTCATTTGATTCAATTCGCTTTGTTGAATGTATTTGACTTTCAGTTAATTCAATTAGCTTTGTTTGAATGTTTGACTTTCATTTGATTCAATTAGCTTTGTAGAATGTATATGACTTTTATTTGATTTAATTAGCTTTGTTTGAATGTATTTGACTCTCATTTGATTCAAATAGCTTTGTTTTGAATGTGTTTCACTTTCATTTGATTCAATTAGCTTTGTAGAATGCATTTCACTTTCATTTTATTCAAATAGCTTTGTTTGAATGTGTTTGACTGTCATTTGATACAATTAGCTTTGTAGAACGTATTTAACTGTCATTTGATTCAAATAGCTTTGTTTCAATGTGTTTGACTTTCATTTGATTCAATTAGCTTGGTAGAATGTATTTGACTTTCATTTGATTCAAATAGCTTTGTTTGAATGTGTTTGACTTTCATTAAATTCAATTAGCTTATTTTGAATGTGTTTGACTTTAATTTAATTCAATTAGCATTGTAGAATGTATTTGACTTCCATTTGATTCA
>NW_018745578.1:0-21134 GCF_001683475.1 Chenopodium quinoa
AAAACTCAAATGCATTCAACAAAGCTAATTGAATCAAACAAAAGTCAAAAACATCTAAAAAAATCTAATTAAATCAAATGAAAGTCAAACAAATTAAGACAAACCTATTTGAATCAAAAAAAGTCAAATGTATTCTACAAATCTAATTGAATCAAATGAAAGTAAAAACATCTAAAAAATTCAAATTAAATCAATAAAAGGTCAAACACATTCAATTAAAACTATTTGAATCTAATGAAAGTCAAAAGCATTCTATAAAGCTAATTGAATCAAATGAAAGTAAAAAACATTCAAACAAAGCTTATTGAATCAAATCAAAGTAAAACACATTCAAACTAACCAAATTGAATCAAATGAAAGTCAAACACATTCAAACAGAGCTAATTGAATCAAATGTAAGACAAAGCACATTCAAATAGAGGCTTTTTGAATCAAATGAAAGGTCAAATGCATTTCAAAACAACGCTAACTAAATCAAATGAAAGTAAAAAAACATTTCCAACAGAGCTAATTGGAATAAAATGAAAAGTCAAACACATTCAAAAAGAGCTTTTTGAATCAAATGAAGGTCAAATGCATTTAAGAAAGCTAATTGAATCAAATGAAAGTCAAACACATTCAAACAAAACTAATTGAATCAAATGTAAGTCAAACACATTCAAAACAGAGCTTTTTAAATCAAATGAAAGTCAAATGCATTCAACAAAGCTAATTGAATCAAATGAAAGTCAAAAACATCTAAAAAAAAACCTAATTAAATCAAATGAAAGTCAAACACATTCAAACAAAGCTATTTGTATCAAATGAAAGGCAAATGCAATCTACAAAGCTAATTGAATCAAATGAAAGTCAAACACATTAAAACAAAGCTAATTGAATCAAATGTAAGTCAAAACTCATTCAAACAGAGCTTTTTTGAATCAAATAAATATCAAATGCATTCAACAAAGCTAATTGAATAAAATGAAAGTCAAAAACATCTACAAAAATCTAATTAAATCAAATGAAAGTCAAACACATTCAAACAAAGCTAATTAAATAAAATGAAAGTCAAACACATTCGAACAAAGCTATTTGAATTAAATGAAAGTCAAATGCATTCTACAAAGCTAATTGAATCAAATGAAAGTCAAACACATTCAAACTAACCTAATAGAATCTAATGAAAGTCAAACACATTCAAACAGATCTAATTGAAACAAATGAAAGTCAAACCCATTCAAAAAGAACTTTTTGAATCAAATGAAAGTCAAATGCATTTAACAAAGCTAATTGAATCAAATGAAAGTCAAACACATTCAAATAGAGCTAATTGAATCAAATGAAAGTCAAACACATTCAAATAGAGCTTTTTGAATCAAATGAAGGTCAAAATGCAATCTACAAAGCTAATTGAATCAAATGAAAGTCAAACACATTAAAACAAAGCTAATTGAATCAAATGTAAGTCAAACTCATTCAAACAGAGCTTTTTGAATCAAATAAAACTCAAATGCATTCAACAAAGCTAATTGAATCAAACAAAAGTCAAAAACATCTAAAAAAATCTAATTAAATCAAATGAAAGTCAAACACATTCAGACAAACTATTTGAATCAAATAAAAGTCAAATGTATTCTACAAATCTAATTGAATCAAATAAAATGTAAAAACATCTAAAAAATTCAAATTAAATCAATAAAAGGTTAAACACATTCAAACAAGACTATATGAATCAAATGAAAGTCAAACACATTCAGACAAAGTTTAATTAAATCAAATTTAAGTCAAACACATTCAAATAGAGCTAATTGAATAAAATGAAAGTCAAACACATTCAAAAAGAGCTTTTTGAATCAACTGAAGGTCAAATGCATTTAAGAAAGCTAATTGAATCAAATGAAAGTCAAACGAATTCAAATAAAGCTAGTTGAATCAAATGTAAGTCAAACACATTCAAACAGAGCTTTTTGAATCAAATGAAATTCAAATGCATTCAACAAAGCTAATTGAATCAAATGAAAGTCAAAAACATATAAAAAACCTAATTAAATCAAATGAAAGTCAAACACATTCAAACAAAGCTATTTGTATCAAATTAAAGTCTAATGCATTCTATAAAGCTAATTGAATCAAATTATAGTCAAAAGCATTCAAACAAAGCCATTGAATCAAATGAAAGTCAAACACATTCAAACAAAGCTTTTTGAATCAAATGAAAGTCAAATGCATTCAACAAAGCTAATTGAATCAAATGAAAGTAAAAAACATCTAAAAAAATCTAATTAAATCAAATGAAAGTCAAACATATTCAGACAAAGTTGTTTGAATCAAATAAAAGTCAAACACATTCAACAAAGCTATTTGAATTAAATGAAAGTCAAATGCAATCTACAAAGCTAATTGAATCAAATGAAAGTTAAACACATTCAAACAAACCTAACAGAATCAAATGTAAGTCAAATACATTCAAACAGAGCTTTTTGAATCAAATTAAAGTCAAATGCATTCAAACAAAGCTAATTGAATCAAACGAAAGTCAAAAACATCTAAAAAAAATCTAAGTAAATTAAATGAAAGTCAAACACATTCAGACAAAGCTATTTGAATCAAATGAAAATCAAATGCATTCTACAAATCTAATTGAATCAAATGAAAGTATAAACATCTAAAAAATTCAAATTAAATCAATAAAAGGTCAAACACATTCAAACAAAACTATTTGAATCAAATGAAAGTCAAAGGCAATCTATAAAGCTAATTGAATCAAATGAAAGTCAAACACATTCAAACAAAGCTAATTGAATCAAATGAAAGTCAAACACATTCAAACAATGCTAATTGAATCAAATGAAAGTAAAAACACATTCAAACAAACCTAATTGAATCAAATGAAAGTCAAAGATATTCAAACAGAGCTAATTGAATCAAATGAAAGTCAAACACATCCAAACAAAGCTAATTGAATCAAATGTAAGTCAAATACATTCAAACAGAGCTTTTTGAATCAAATGAAAGTCAAATGCATTCAACAAAGCTCATTGAATCAAACGAAATTCAAAAAACATCTAAAAAAAATCTTATTAAATCAAATGAAAGTCAAACACATTCAGACAAAGCTATTTGAATCAAATGAAAGTCAAATGTATTCTACAAATCTAATTGAATCAAATGAAAGTAAAAAACATTCGAACAAAGCCAATTGAATCAATTGAAAGTCAAACACACTCTAACAAACCTAATTGAATCAAATGAAAGTGAAACACATTCAAACAGACCTAATTGAATCAAATGAAAGTCAAACACATTCAAAAAGAGCTTTTTGAATCAATTGACGGTCAAATGCAATCTACAAAGCTAATTGAATCAAATGAAAGTCAAACACATTGAAACAAAGCTAATTGAATCAAATGTAAGTCAAACTCATTCAAACAGAGCTTTTTGAATCAAATAAAACTCAAATGCATTCAACAAAGCAAATTGAATCAAATGAAAGTCAAAAACATCTAAAAAAATCTAATTAAATCAAATGAAAGTCAAACACATTCAAACAAAGCTAATTAAATCAAATGAAAGTCAAAAACATTCGAACAAAGCTATTTGAATTAAATGAAAGTCAAATGCATTCTACAAAGCTAATTGAATCAAATGAAAGTCAAACACATTCAAACTAACCTAATAGAATCTAATGAAAGTCAAACACATTCAAACAGATCTAATTGAAACAAATGGAAGTCAAACCCATTCAAAAAGAACTTTTTGAATCAAATGAAAGTCAAATGCATTTAACAAAGCTAATTGAATCAAATGAAAGTCAAACACATTCAAATAGAGCTAATTGAATCAAATGAAAGTCAAACACATTCAAATAGAGCTTTTTGAATCAAATGAAGGTCAAATGCAATCTACAAAGCTAATTGAACCAAATGAAAGTCAAACACATTAAAACAAAGCTAATTGAATCAAATGTAAGTCAAACTCATTCAAACAGAGCTTTTTGAATCAAATAAAACTCAAATGCATTCAACAAAGCTAATTGAATCAAACAAAAGTCAAAAACATCTAAAAAAATCTAATTAAATCAAATGAAAGTCAAACACATTCAGACAAACCTATTTGAATCAAATAAAAGTCAAATGTATTCTACAAATCTAATTGAATCAAATGAATGTAAAAACATCTAAAAAATTCAAATTAAATCAATAAAAGGTTAAACACATTCAAACAAAACTATATGAATCAAATGAAAGTCAAAAGCATTCTATAAAGCTAATTGAATCAAATGAAAGTCAAACACATTCAAACAAAGCTAATTGAATCAAATCAAAGTAAAACACATTCAAACTAACCAAATTGAATCAAATGAAAGTCAAACACATTCAAACAGAGTTAATTGAATCAAATGAAAGTCAAACACATTCAAAAAGAGCTTTTTTAAATCAAATCAAGTTCAAATGCAATCTACAAAGCTAATTGAATCAAATGAAAGTCAAACACATTCAAACAAAACTAATTGAATCAAATGAAAGTCAAAAACATTAAAAAAAACCTAATTAAATCAAATGAAAGTGAAACACATTCAAACAAAGCTATTTGTGTCAAATGAAAGTCAAATGCATTCTACAAAGCTAATTAAATCAAATAGAAGTAAAAAACATTCGAACAAAGCCAATTGAATCCAATGAAAGTCAAACACATTCAAACAAAGCTTTTTGAATCAAATGAAAGTCAAATGCATTCAACAAAGCTAATTGAATCAAATGAAAGTCAAAAACATCTAAAAAATCTAATTAAATCAAATGAAAGTCAAACACATTAAAAAAAAGCTAATTAAATCAAACGAAAGTCAAACACATTCAAACAAAGCTATTTGAACTAAATGAAAGTAAAATGCAATCTACAAAGCTAATTGAATCAAATGAAAGCTAAACACATTCAAACAAACCTAATAGAATCGAATGAAAGTCAAACACATTCAAACAGAGCTAATTGAATCAAACGAAAGGCAAACACATTCAAACAAAGCTTTTTGAATCAAATGAAAGTCAAATGCATTTAACAAAGCTAATTGAATCAAATGAAAGTCAAACACATTTAAACAGAGCTAATTGAATCAAATGAAAGTCAAACACATTCAAATAGAGCTTTTTGAATCAAATGAAGGTCAAATGCAATCTACAAGGCTAATTGAATCAAATGAAAGTCAAACACATTGAAACAAAGCTAATTGAATCAAATGTAAGTCAAACACATTCAAACAAAGCTTTTTGAATCAAATAAAACTCAAATGCATTCAACAAAGCTAATTGAATCAAACAAAAGTCAAAAAACATCTAAAAAAATCTAATTTAATCAAATGAAAGTCAAACACATTCAGACAAACCTATTTGAATCAAATAAAAGTCAAATGTATTCTACAAATCTAATTGAATCAAATGAAAGTAAAAACATCTAAAAAATTCAAATTAAATCAATAAAAGGTCAAACACATTCAAACAAAACTATTTGAATCAAATGAAAGTCAAAAGCATTCTATAAAGCTAATTCAATCAAATGAAAGTCAAACACATTCAAACAAAGCTAATTGAATCAAAACAAAGTAAAACACTTTCAAACAAACCTAATTGAATAAAATGAAAGTCAAAGATATTCAAACAGAGCTAATTGAATTAAATGAAAGTCAAAACACATTCAAAAAGTGCTTTTTGAATCAAATGAAGGTCAAATGCATCTACAAAATCTACAAAGCTAATTGAATCAAATGAAAGTCAAACACATTCAAACAAAACTAATTGAATCAAATGAAAGTCAAAAACATTAAAAAAAACCTAATTAAATCAAATGAAAGGCAAACACATTCTAACAATGCTTTTTGAATCAAATGAAAGTCAAATGCATTCTACAAAGTTAATTGAATATAATGAAAGTCAAAAACATTCGAACAAATCTAATTGAATCAAATGAAAGTCAAGCACATTCAAACAAAGCTTTTTAAATCAAATGAAAGTCAAATTCATTCAACAAAGCTAATTGAATCAGATGAAAGTCAAACACATTCAAAAAACGCTAATTAAATCAAAAGAAAGTCAAACACATTCAAACAAACCTAATTGAATCAAATGAAAGTCAAACACATTCAAACAGAGCTAATTGAATAAAATGAAAGTCAAACACAGTCAAAAAAAGCTTTTTGAATCAAATGAAGGTCAAATGCATTTAAGAATGCTAATTGAATCAAATGAAAGTCAAACACATTCAAACAAAGCTAATTGAATCAAATGTAAGTCAAACACATTCAAACAGAGCTTTTTAAATCAAATGAAAGTCAAATGCATTCAACAAAGCCAATTAAATCAAATGAAAGTCAAAAACATCTAAACAAACCTAATTAAATTAAATGAAAGTCAAACACATTCAAACAAAGCTAATTGAATCAAATGTAAGTTAAACACATTCAAACAGAGCTTTTTGAATCAAATGAAAGTCAAAAACATTCGAACAAAGGCAATTGAATCAAATGAAAGTCAAACACATTCAAACAAAGCTTTTTGATTCAATTAAAGTCAAATGCATTCAACAAAGCATATTGAATCAAATGAAAGTCAAAAACATCTAAAAAAATCTAATTAAATCAAATGAAAGTCAAACACATTCAAACAAAGCTAATTAAATCAAAGGAAAGTCATACTTATTCGAACAAAGCTATTTGAATTAAATGAAAGTCAAATGCATTCTACAAAGCTAATTGAATCAAATGAAAGTCAAACACATTCAAACAAACCTAATAGAATCTAATGAAAGTCAAACACATTCAAACAGATCTAATTGAAACAAATGGAAGTAGAACCCATTCAAGAAGAACTTTTTGAATCAAATGAAAGTCAAATGCATTTAACAAAGCTAATTGAATCAAATGAAAGTCAAACACATTCAAATAGAGCTAATTGAATCAAATGAAAGTCAAACACATTCAAATAGAGCTTTTTGAATCAAATGAAGGTCAAATGCAATCTACAAAGCTAATTGAATCAAATGAAAGTCAAACACATTAAAACAAAGCTAATTGAATCAAATGTAAGTCAAACTCATTCAAACAGAGCTTTTTGAATCAAATAAAACTCAAATGCATTCAACAAAGCTAATTGAATCAAACAAAAGTCAAAAACATCTAAAAAAATCTAATTAAATCAAATGAAAGTCAAACACATTCAGACAAACCTATTTGAATCAAATAAAAGTCAAATGTATTCTACAAATCTAATTGAATCAAATGAAAGTAAAAACATCTAAAAAAATTCAAATTAAATCAATAAAAGGTCAAAACACATTCAATTAAAACTATTTGAATCAAATGAAAGTCAAAAGCATTCTATAAAGCTAATTGAATCAAATGAAAGTCAAACACATTCAAACAAAGCTAATTGAATCAAATCAAAGTAAAACACATTCAAACTAACCAAATTGAATCAAATGAAAGTCAAACACATTAAAACAGAGCTAATTGAATCAAATGTAAGACAAACACATTCAAACAGAGCTTTTTGAATCAAATGAAAGTCAAATGCATTCAACAACGCTAACTAAATCAAATGAAAGTCAAAAACATTCAAACAGAGCTAATTGAATAAAATGAAAGTCAAACACATTCAAAAAGAGCTTTTTGAATCAAATGAAGGTCAAATGCATTTAAGAAAGCTAATTGAATCAAATGAAAGTCAAACACATTCAAACAAAACTAATTGAATCAAATGTAAGTCAAACACATTCAAACAGAGCTTTTTAAATCAAATGAAAGTCAAATGCATTCAACAAAGCTAATTGAATCAAATGAAAGTCAAAAACATCTAAAAAAAACCTAATTAAATCAAATGAAAGTCAAACACATTCAAACAAAGCTATTTGTATCAAATGAAAGTCAAATGCATTCTACAAAGCTAATTGAATCAATTGAAAGTCAAAAACATTCGAACAAAGGCAATTGAATCAAATGAAAGTCAAACACATTCAAACAAAGCTTTTTGAATCAATTAAAGTCAAATGCATTCAACAAAGCTAATTGAATCAAATGAAAGTCAAAAACATCTAAAAAAATCTAATTAAATCAAATGAAAGTCAAACACATTCAAACAAAGCTAATTAAATCAAATGAAAGTCAAACACATTCGAACAAAGCTATTTGAATTAAATGAAAGTCAAATGCATTCTACAAAGCTAATTAAATCAAATGAAAGTCAAACACATTCGAACAAACCTAATAGAATCTAATGAAAGTCAAACACATTCAAACAGATCTAATTGAAACAAATGAAAGTCAAACCCATTCAAAAAGAACTTTTTGAATCAAATGAAAGTCAAATGCATTTAACAAAGCTAATTGAATCAAATGAAAGTCAAACACATTCAAATAGAGCTAATTGAATCAAATGAAAGTCAAACACATTCAAATAGAGCTTTTTGAATCAAATGAAGGTCAAATGCAATCTACAAAGCTAATTGAATCAAATGAAAGTCAAACACATTAAAACAAAGCTAATTGAATCAAATGTAAGTCAAACTCATTCAAACAGAGCTTTTTGAATCAAATAAAACTCAAATGCATTCAACAAAGCTAATTGAATCAAACAAAAGTCAAAAACATCTAAAAAAATCTAATTAAATCAAATGAAAGTCAAACACATTCAGACAAACCTATTTGAATCAAATAAAAGTCAAATGTATTCTACAAATCTAATTGAATCAAATGAATGTAAAAACATCTAAAAAATTCAAATTAAATCAATAAAAGGTTAAACACATTCAAACAAAACTATATGAATCAAATGAAAGTCATCCACATTCAGGCAAAGTTAATTAAATCAAATTTAAGTCAAACACATTCAAATAGAGCTAATTGAATAAAATGAAAGTCAAACACATTCAAAAAGAGCTAATTGAATAAATGAGCTAATTGAAAAGAGCTAATTGAATAAAATGAAAGTCAAATGCATTTAAGAAAGATAATTGAATCAAATGAAAGTCAAACGAATTCAAATAAAGCTAATTGAATCAAATGTAAGTCAAACACATTCAAACAGAGCTTTTTAAATCAAATGAAAGTCAAATGCATTCAACAAAGCTAATTGAATCAAATGAAATTCAAAAACATATAAAAAAAACCTAATTAAATCAAATGAAAGTCAAACACATTCAAACAAAGCTATTTGTATCAAATTAAAGTCAAATGCATTCTATAAAGCTAATTGAATCAAATTATAGTCAAAAGCATTCAAACAAAGCCATTGAATCAAATGAAAGTCAAACACATTCAAACAAAGCTTTTTTAATCAAATAAAAGTCAAATGCATTCAACAAAGCTAATTGAATCAAATGAAAGTAAAAAACATCTAAAAAAATCTAATTAAATCAAATGAAAGTCAAACACATTCAGACAAAGCTTTTTTAATCAAATAAAAGTCAAATGCATTCAACAAAGCTAATTGAATCAAATGAAAGTAAAAAACATCTAAAAAAATCTAATTAAATCAAATGATAGTCAAACATATTCAGACAAAGTTGTTTGAATCAAATAAAAGTCAAACACATTCAACAAAGCTATTTGAATTAAATGAAAGTCAAATGCAATCTACAAAGCTAATTGAATCAAATGAAAGTTAAACACATTCAAACAAACCTAACAGAATCAAATGTAAGTCAAATACATTCAAACAGAGCTTTTTGAATCAAATTAAAGTCAAATGCATTCAACAAAGCTAATGAATCAACCAAAGTCAAAAACATCTAAAAAAATCTAATTAAATCAAATGAAAGTCAAACACATTCAGACAAAGCTATTTGAATCAAATGAAAATCAAATGCATTCTACAAATCTAATTGAATCAAATGAAAGTATAAACATCTAAAAAATTCAAATTAAATCAATAAAAGGTCAAACACATTCAAACAAAACTATTTGAATCAAATGAAAGTCAAAGGCAATCTATAAAGCTAATTGAATCAAATGAAAGTCAAACACATTCAAACAAAGCTAATTGAATCAAATGAAAGTCAAACACATTCAAACAATGCTAATTGAATCGAATGAAAGTAAAACACATTCAAACAAACCTAATTGAATCAAATGAAAGTCAAAGATATTCAAACAGAGCTAATTGAATCAAATGAAAGTCAAACACATCCAAACAAAGCTAATTGAATCAAATGTAAGTCAAATACATTCAAACAGAGCTTTTTGAATCAAATGAAAGTCAAATGCATTCAACAAAGCTCATTGAATCAAACGAAAGTCAAAAACATCTAAAAAAAATCTTATTAAATCAAATGAAAGTCAAACACATTCAGACAAAGCTATTTGAATCAAATGAAAGTCAAATGTATTCTACAAATCTAATTGAATCAAATGAAAGTAAAAAACATTCGAACAAAGCCAATTGAATCAATTGAAAGTCAAACACACTCAAACAAACCTAATTGAATCAAATGAAAGTGAAACACATTCAAACAGACCTAATTGAATCAAATGAAAGTCAAACACATTCAAAAAGAGCTTTTTGAATCAAATGACGGTCAAATGCAATCGACAAAGCTAATTGAATCAAATGAAAGTCAAACACATTGAAACAAAGCTAATTGGATCAAATGTGAGTCAAACACATTCAAAAAGAGCTTTTTGAATCAAATGAAAGTTAAATGCATTCATCAAAGCTAATTGAATCAAATGAAAGTCGAAAACATTCGAACAAAGCCAATTGAATCAAATGAAAGTCAAACAAATTCAAACAGAGCTTTTTGAATCAAATGAAAGTCAAATGCATTCAACAAAGCTAATTGAATCAAACGAAAGTCAAAAACATCTAAAAAAATCTAATTAAATCTAATGAAAGTCAAACACACTCAGACAAAGCTATTTGAATCAAATGAAAGTCAATTGCATTCTACAAATCTGATTGACTCAAATGAAAGTAAAAAAACATCTAAAAAATTCAAATTAAATCAATAAAAGGTCAAACACATTCAAACAAAACTATTTGAATCAAGTGAAAGTCAAATGCATTCTATAAAGCTAATTGAATCAAATTAAAGTCAAACACATCCAAACAAAGCTAATTGAATCAAATGAAAGTAAAACACATTCAACAAGTCTAATTGAAACAAATGAAATTCAAACACATTCAAACAGAGCTAATTGAATCAAATAAAAGTCAAACACATTCAAAAAGAGCTTTTTGAATCAAATGAAGGTCAAATGCAATCTACAAAGCTAATTAAATCAAATCAAAGTCAAACACATTCAAACAAAACTAAATGAATCAAATGAAAGTCAAAAACATCTAAAAAAACCTTATTAAATCAAATGAAAGTCAAACACATTTAAACAAAGCCATTGGAATCTAATGAAAGTCAAATGCATTCTACAAAGCTTATTGAATCAAATGAAAGTAAAAAACATTCGAACAAAGCCAAATGAATCCAATGAAAGTCAAACACATTCAAACTAAACTATTTGAATCAAATGAAAGTCAAATGCATTCTACAAAGCTAATTGAATCAAATGAAAGTAAAAAACATTCCAACAAAGCCAATTGAATCAAATGAAAGTCAAACACATTCAAACAAACCTAATTGAATCAAACAAAAGTCAAACACATTCAAACAGACCTAATTGAATCAAATGAAAGTCAAACACATTCAAAAAGAGCTTTTGTAATCAAATGACGGTCAAATGCAATCTACAAAGCTATTTGAATCAAATGAAAGTCAAACACATTGAAACAATGCTACTTGGATCAAATGTAAGTCAAACACATTCAAACAGAGCATTTTAAATCAATTGAAAGTCAAATGCATTCAACAAAGCTAATTGAATCAAAAGAAAGTAAAAAACATCTAATAAAACCTAAGTACATCAAATGAAAGTCAAACACATTCAAGAAAAGCTATTTAAATCAAATAAAAGTAAAATGCATTCAAACAAAGCTATTGAAAGTCAAATGCTTTCTACAAAGCCAATTGAATCAAATGAAAGTCAAACACATTCAAACAAACCTAATTAAATCAAATGAAAGTCAAACACATTCAAACAAAGCTAATTGAATCAAATGAAAGTCAAACACATTCAAACAAAGCTGATTAGATCAAATGTAAGTCAAACACATTCAAACAGAGCTTTTTGAATCAAATTAAAGTCAAATGCATTCAACAAAGCTAATTGAATCAAACGAAAGTCAAAAAACATCTAAAAAAATCTAATTAAATCAAATGAAAGTCAAACACATTCAGACAAAGCTATTTGAATCAAATGAAAATCAAATGCATTCTACAAATCTAATTGAATCAAATGAAAGTATAACCATCTAAAAAATTCAAATTAAATCAATAAAAGGTCAAACACATTCAAACAAAACTATTTGAATCAGATGAAAGTCAAAGGCAATCTATAAAGCTAATTGAATCAAATGAAAGTCAAACACATTCAAACAAAGCTAATTGAATCAAATGAAAGTCAAACACATTCAAACAATGCTAATTGAATCAAATGAAAGTAAAAACACATTCAAACAAACCTAATTGAATCAAATGAAAGTCAAAGATATTCAAACAGAGCCAATTGAATCAAATGAAAGTCAAACACATCCAAACAAAGCTAATTGAATCAAATGTAAGTCAAACACATTCAAACAGAGCTTTTTGAATCAAATGAAAGTCGAATGCATTCAACAAAGCTAATTGAATCAAATGAAAGTAAAAAACATCTAAAAAAATCTAATTAAATCAAATGAAAGTCAAACACATTCAGACGAAGCTGTTTGAATCAAATGAAAGTCAAACACATTCAACAAAGCTATTTGAGTTAAATGAAAGTCAAATGCAATCTACAAAGCTAATTGAATCTAATGAAAGTTAAACACATCCAAACAAACCTAACAGAATCAAATGTAAGTCAAATACATTCAAACAGAGCTTTTGAATCAAATGAAAGTCAAATGCATTCAACAAAGCTCATTGGATCAAACGAAAGTCAAAAACATCTAAAAAAAATCTTATTAAATCAAATGAAAGTCAAACACATTCAGACAAAGCTATTTGAATCAAATAAAAGTCAAATGTATTCTACAAATCTAATTGAATCAAATGAAAGTAAAAAACATTCGAACAAAGCCAATTGAATCAATTGAAAGTCAAACACACTCAAACAAACCTAATTGAATCAAATGAAAGTGAAACAAATTCAAACAGAGCTTTTTGAATCAAATGAAACTCAAATGCATTCAACAAAGCTAATTGAATCAAACGAAAGTCAAAAACATCTAAAAAAATCTAATTACATCAAATGAAAGTCAAACACATTCAGACAAAGCTATTTGAATCAAATGAAAGTCAAATGCATTCTACAAATCTAATTGACTCAAATGAAAGTAAAAAACATCTAAAAAATTCAAATTAAATCAATAAAAGGTCAAACACATTCAAACAAAACTATTTTAATCAAGTGAAAGTCAAATGCATTCTATAAAGCTAATTGAATCAAATTAAAGTCAAACACATCCAAACAAAGCTAATTGAATCAAATGAAAGTAAAACACATTCAACAAGTCTAATTGAATCAAATGAAATTCAAACACATTCAAACAGAGCTAATTGAATCAAATGAAAGTCAAACACATTCAAAAAGAGCTTTTTGAATCAAATGAAGGTCAAATGCAATCTACAAAGCTAATTAAATCAAATGAAAGTCAAACACATTCAAACAAAACTAAATGAATCAAATGAAAGTCAAAAACATCTAAAAAAACCTTATTAAATCAAATGAAAGTCAAACACATGCAAACAAAGCTATTGGAATCTAATGAAAGTCAAATGCATTCTACAAAGCTTATTGAATCAAATGAAAGTAAAAAACATTCGAACAAAGCCAAATGAATCCAATGAAAGTCAAACACATTCAAACTAAACTATTTGAATCAAATGAAAGTCAAATACATTCTACAAAGCTAATTGAATCAAATGAAAGTAAAAAACATTCCAACAAAGCCAATTGAATCAAATGAAAGTCAAACACATTCAAACAAACCTAATTGAATCAAATAAAAGTCAAACACATTCAAACAGACCTAATTGAATCAAATGAAAATCAAACACATTCAAAAAGAGCTTTTTGAACCAAATGACGGGTCAAATGCAATCTACAAAGCTAATTGAATCAAATGAAAGTCAGACACATTGAAACAAAGTTTATTGGATCAAATGTAAGTCAAACACATTCAAACAGAGCATTTTGAATCAATTGAAAGTCAAATGCATTCAACAAAGCTAATTGAATCAAATGAAAGTAAAAAAAAACATAAAAAAGAACCTAATTAAATCAAATGAAAGTCAAACACATTCAAGCAAAGCTATTTAAATCAATTAAAAGTCAAATGCATTCAAACAAAGCTATTGAAAGTCAAATGCTTTCTACAAAGCCAATTGAATCAAACGAAAGTCAAACACATTCAAACAAACCTAATTAAATCAAATGAAAGTCAAAACACATTCAAACAAAGCTAATTGAATCAAATGAAAGTCAAACACATTCAAACAAAGCTGATTAGATCAAATGTAAGTCAAACACATTCAAACAGAGCTTTTTGAATCAAATTAAAGACAAATGCATTCAACAAAGCTAATTGAATCAAATGAAAGTCAAACACATTCAAAAAGAGCTTTTTGAATCAAATGAAGGTCAAATGCAATCTACAAAGCTAATTAAATCAAATGAAAGTCAAACACATTCAAACAAAACTAAATGAATCAAATGAAAGTCAAAAAACATCTAAAAAAAACCTTATTAAATCAAATGAAAGTCAAACACATGCAAACAAAAGCTATTGGAATCTAATGAAAGTCAAATGCATTCTACAAAGCTTATTGAATCAAATGAAAGTAAAAAACATTCGAACAAAGCCAAATGAATCCAATGAAAGTCAAACACATTCAAACTAAACTATTTGAATCAAATGAAAGTCAAATGCATTCTACAAAGCTAATTGAATCAAATGAAAGTAAAAAACATTCCAACAAAGCCAATTGAATCAAACGAAAGTCAAACACATTCAAACAAACCTAATTGAATCCAATAAAAGTCAAACACATTCAAACAGACCTAATTGAATCAAATGAAAGTCAAAACACATTCAAAAAGAGCTTTTTGAATCAAATGACGGGTCAAATGCAATCTACAAAGCTAATTGAATCAAATGAAAGTCAGACACATTGAAACAAAGTTTATTGGATCAAATGTAAGTCAAACACATTCAAACAGAGCTTTTTGAATCAAATTAAAGTCAAATGCATTCAACAAAGCTAATTGAATCAAATGAAAGTCAAACACATTCAAAAAGAGCTTTTTGAATCAAATGACGGTCAAATGCAATCTACAAAGCTAATTGAATCAAATGAAAGTCAAACACATTGAAACAATGCTACTTGGATCAAATGTAAGTCAAACACATTCAAACAGAGCATTTTAAATCAATTGAAAGTCAAATGCATTCAACAAAGCTAATTGAATCAAATGAAAGTAAAAAACATCTAATAAAACCTAAGTACATCAAATGAAAGTCAAACACATTCAAGCAAAGCTATTTAAATCAAATAAAAGTCAAATGCATTCAAACAAAGCTATTGAAAGTCAAATGCTTTCTACAAAGCCAATTGAATCAAATGAAAGTCAAACACATTCAAACAAACCTAATTAAATCAAATGAAAGTCAAACACATTCAAGCAAAGCTATTTAAATCAATTAAAAGTCAAATGCATTCAAACAAAGCTATTGAAAGTCAAAATGCTTTCTACAAAGCCAATTGAATCAAACGAAAGTCAAACACATTCAAACAAACCTAATTAAATCAAATGAAAGTCAAACACATTCAAACAAAGCTAATTGAATCAAATGAAAGTCAAACACATTCAAACAAAGCTGATTAGATCAAATGTAAGTCAAACACATTCAAACAGAGCTTTTTGAATCAAAATTAAAGTCAAATGCATTCAACAAAGCTAATTGAATCAAATGAAAGTCAAACACATTCAAAAAGAGCTTTTTGAATCAAATGACGGTCAAATGCAATCTACAAAGCTAATTGAATCAAATGAAAGTCAAACACATTGAAACAATGCTACTTGGATCAAATGTAAGTCAAACACATTCAAACAGAGCATTTTAAATCAATTGAAAGTCAAATGCATTCAACAAAGCTAATTGAATCAAATGAAAGTAAAAAAACATCTAATAAAACCTAAGTACATCAAATGAAAGTCAAACACATTCAAGCAAAAGCTATTTAAATCAAATAAAAGTCAAATGCATTCAAACAAAGCTATTGAAAGTCAAATGCTTTCTACAAAGCCAATTGAATCAAATGAAAGTCAAACACATTCAAACAAACCTAATTAAATCAAATGAAAGTCAAACACATTCAAACAAAGCTAATTGAATCAAATGAAAGTCAAACACATTCAAACAAAGCTAATTAGATCAAATGTAAGTCAAACACATTCAAACAGAGCTTTTTGAATCAAATTAAAGTCAAATGCATTCAACAAAGCTAATTGAATCAAACGAAAGTCAAAAACATCTAATAAAATCTAATTAAATCAAATGAAAGTCAAACACATTCAGACAAAGCTATTTGAATCAAATGAAATTCAAACGCATTCTACAAATCTAATTGAATCAAATGAAAGTAAAAACATCTAAAAAATTCAAATTAAAATCAATAAAAGGTCAAAACACATTCAAAAAAAAAAAAAAACAAAACTATTTGAATCAAATGAAAGTCAAAGGCAATCTATAAAGCTAATTGAATCAAATGAAAGTCAAACACATTCGAACAAAGCTAATTGAATCAAATGAAAGTAAAACACATTCAAACAAACCCAATTGAATTCAAATGAAAGTAAAAGATATTCAAACAGAGCTAATTGAATCAAATGAAAGTCAAACACATCCAAACAAAGCTAATTGAATCCAAGGTAAGTCAAACACATTCAAACAGAGCTTTTTGAATAAAATGAAAGTCAAATGCATTCAACAAAGCTAATTGAATCAAATGAAAGTAAAAAAACATCTAAAAAAATCTAATTAAATCAAATGAAAGTCAAACACATTCAGACGAAGCTGTTTGAATCAAATGAAAGTCAAACACATTCAACAAAGCTATTTGAGTTAAATGAAAGTCAAATGCAATCTACAAAGCTAATTGAATCAATGAAAGTTAAACACATTCAAACAAACCTAACAGAATCAAATGTAAGTCAAATACATTCAAACAGAGCTTTTTGAATCAAATGAAAGTCAAATGCATTCAACAAAGCTCATTGAATCAAAAAAAGTCAAAAACATCTAAAAAATCTAATTAAATCAAAATGAAAGTCAAAACATTCAACAAAGCTATTTGAATCAAATGAAAGTCAAATGTATTCTACAAATCTAATTGAATCAAATGAAAGTAAAAAACATTCGAACAAAGCCAATTGAATCAAATGAAAGTCAAACACATTCAAACAAACCTATTTGAATCAAATGAAAGTCAAACACATTCAAACAGACCTAATTGAATCAAATGAAAGTCAAACACATTGAAAAAGAGCTTTTTGAATCAAATAACGGTCAAATGCATTCTACAAAGCTAATTGAATCAAATGAAAGTCAAACACATTGAAACAAAGCTAATTGGATCAAATGTGAGTCAAACACATTCAAACAGAGCTTTTTGAATCAAATGAAAGTCAAATGCATTCATCAAAGCTAATTGAATCAAATGAAAGTCGATAACATTCGAACAAAGCCAATTAAATCAAATTTTGTCAAACAAATTCAAAAAGAGCTTTTTGAATCAAATGAAGGTCAAATGCATTTAAGAAAGCTAATTGAATCAAATGAAAGTCAAACACATTCAAACAAAGCTAATTGAATCAAATGTAAGTCAAACACATTCAAACAGAGCTTTTGAATCAAATGAAAGTCAAATGCATTCAACAAAGCTAATTGAATCAAATGAAAGTCAAACACATTCAAACAAAGCTAATTGAATCAAATGAAAGTAAAACACATTCAAACAAACCTAATTGAATCAAATGAAAGTAAAAGATATTCAAACAGAGCTAATTGAAAAAAAAAATGAAAGTCAAACACATCCAAACAAAGCTAATTGAATCAAATGTAAGTCAAACACATTCATACAGAGCTTTTTGAATCAAAGGAAAGTCAAAAGGCATTCAACAAAGCTAATTGAATCAAATGAAAGTAAAAAACATCTAAAAAATCTAATTAAATCAAATGAAAGTCAAACACATTCAGATAAAGCTGTTTGAATCAAATGAAAGTGAAACACATTCAACAAAGCTATTTGAGTTAAATGAAAGTCAAATGCAATCTACAAAGCTAATTGAATCAAATGAAAGTTAAACACATTCAAACAAACCTAACAGAATCAAATGTAAGTCAAATACATTCAAACAGAGCTTTTTAAATCAAATGAAAGTCAAATGCATTCAACAAAGCTCATTGAATCAAATGAAAGTCAAAAACATCTAAAAAAATCTAATTAAATAAAATGAAAGTCAAACACATTCAGACAAAGCTATTTGAATCAAATGAAAGTCAAATGTATTCTACAAATCTAATTGAATCAAATGAAAGTAAAAAACATTCGAACAAAGCCAATTGAATCAAAGGAAAGTCAAACACATTCAAACAAACCTATTGAATCAAATGAAAGTCAAACAAACAGACCTAATTGAATCAAATGAAAGTCAAACACATTCAAAAAGAGCTTTTTGAATCAAATGACGGTCAAATGCATTCTACAAAGCTAATTGAATCAAATGAAAGTCAAACACATTGAAACAAAGCTAATTGGATCAAATGTGATTCAAACACATTCAAACAGAGCTTTTTCAATCAAATGAAAGTCAAATGCATTCATCAAAGCTACTTGAATCAAATGAAAGTCGAAAACATTCGAACAAAGCCAATTGAATCAAATGAAAGTCAAAAACAAATTCAAAAAGAGCTTTTTGAATCAAATGAAGGTCAAATGCATTTAAGAAAGCTAATTGAATCAAATGAAAGTCAAACACATTCAAACAAAGCTAATTGAATCAAATGTAAGTCAAACACATTCAAATAGAGCTTTTTGAATCAAATGAAAGTCAAATGCATTCAACAAAGCTAATTGAATCAAATGAAAGTCAAAAACATCTAAAAAAATCTAATTAAATCAAATGAAAGTCAAACACATTCAGACAAAGCTATTTGAATCAAATGAAAGTCAAATGCATTCTACAAATCTAATTGACTTAAATGAAAGTAAAAAACATCTAAAAAATTCAAATTAAATCAATAAAAGGTCAAACACATTCAAACAAAACTATTTGAATCAAGTGAAAGTCAAATGCATTCTATAAAGCTAATTGAATCAAATTAAAGTCAAACACATCCAAACAAAGCTAATTGAATCAAATGAAAGTAAAACACATTCAAACAAGTCTAATTGAATCAAATGAAATTCAAACACATTCAAACAGAGCTAATTGAATCAAATGAAAGTCAAACACATTCAAAAAGAGCTTTTTGAATCAAATGAAGGTCAAATGCAATCTACAAAGCTAATTAAATCAAATGAAAGTCAAACACATTCAAACAAAACTAAATGAATCAAATGAAAGTCAAAAACATCTAAAAAAACCTAATTAAATCAAATGAAAGTCAAACACATTCAAACAAAGCTATTGGAATCTAATGAAAGTCAAATGCATTCTACAAAGCTTATTGAATCAAATGAAAGTAAAAAACATTCGAACAAAGCCAAATGAATCCAATGAAAGTCAAACACATTCAAACTAAACTATTTGAATCAAATGAAAGTCAAATGCATTCTACAAAGCTAATTGAATCAAATGAAAGTCAAAAACATTCCAACAAAGCCAATTGAATCAAATGAAAGTTAAACACATTCAAAGAAACCTAATTGAATCAAAAGAAAGTCAAACACATTCAAACAAGCTGATTAGATCAAATGTAAGTCAAACACATTCAAAAAGAGCTTTTTGAATCAAATGACGGTCAAATGCAATCTTCAAAGCTAATTGAATCAAATGAAAGTCAAACACATTGAAACAAAGCTAATTGGATCAAATGTAAGTCAAACACATTCAAACAGAGCATTTTGAATCAATTGAAAGTCAAATGCATTCAACAAAGCTAATTGAATCAAATGAAAGTAAAAAACATCTAAAAAAACCTAATTAAATCAAATGAAAGTCAAACACATTCAAGCAAAGCTATTTAAATCAAATAAAAGTCAAATGCATTCAAACAAAGCTATTGAAAGTCAAATGCTTTCTACGAAGCCAATTGAATCAAATGAAAGTCAAACACATTCAAACAAACCTAATTAAATCAAATGAAAGTCAAACACATTCAAACAAAGCTAATTGAATCAAATGAAAGTCAAACACATTCAAACAAAGCTGATTAGATCAAATGTAAGGCAAACACATTCAAACAGAGCTTTTGAATCAAATTAAAGTCAAATGCATTCAACAAAGCTAATTGAATCAAACGAAAGTCAAAAACATCTAAAAATCTAATTAAATCAAATGAAAGTCAAACACATTCAGACAAAGCTATTTGAATCAAATGAAAGTCAAATGCATTCAACAAAGCTAATTGAATCAAATGAAAGTCAAACACATTCAAACAAAGCTAATTGAATCAAATGAAAGTAAAACACATTCAAACAAACCTAATTGAATCAAATGAAAGTCAAAGATATTCAAACAGAGCTAATTGAATCAAATGAAAGTCAAAACACATCCAAACAAAGCTAATTGAATCAAATGTAAGTCAAACACATTCAAACAGAGCTTTTTGAATCAAATGAAAGTCAAATGCATTCAACAAAGCTAATTGAATCAAATGAAAGTAAAAAACATCTAAAAAAATCTAATTAAATCAAATGAAAGTCAAACACATTCAGACGAAGCTGTTTGAATCAAATGAAAGTCAAACACATTCAACAAAGCAATTTGAGTTAAATGAAAGTCAAATGCAATCTACAAAGCTAATTGAATCAAATGAAAGTTAAACACATTCAAACAAACCTAACAGAAT
>NW_018745579.1:0-26390 GCF_001683475.1 Chenopodium quinoa
CGGGTGTGCTCATTGGTCCACATACATCCTTGTGTATTAGACCTAATAAGTCACTTGCCCTTTCTCCCAACTTGGAGAATGGTTGTTTTATCATCTTGCCTAATAAGCATCCTTCGCAATTTTCAAACGACTCTAAGTCGAATGAGTCAAGAACACCTTCTTGAAGAAGTTTTTGATGCGTTTGATGTTAATATGGCCAAGACGACAATGCCACAAGTAGGTTTGATTTGACTCGTTGGTCTTAGATAGTGGTATCAACTTTTGTCTAATCACATGTAAAAGCATGCAATTTAATTGAACATAAATTTGTAAGACAAACTTGAAACAACTATTGTCAAAGTCTTACACTTAAAATTCCTAGGTGTCCAACACCATGGATCATAATATGTTCAATAGCATGATGAAAAACTAGAAATAGTTTAATTACATGTCATAGACAAAATAGTGCATGCAAGCACGATCGAAAAACCATCTTCGTCGTCTTCTTGCTCTTGCACCAACACTTGATAAGCTTCTCACTTGGTCCCTGAAAAGGCAACATAGAGTGAGTCATACTTGGTATCCAATACTTTATGATAAGCTTGATCCACAAGTGTTAAGGAAGATACCTGAGGTAGTCGGAGTGATCCCTTCTTCCTTGAAGAGCATGCATTCTCTCTTGTAGTGGCCTTACATGCCACAATGGAAGCATCTCATCTTTGCCTTGATTTTCTTGAACTCCTTCTTCCTGGCTCTCAAGGGCCTTTTGGTCATTCCATAGGCGGTGGCTTGGCTAAGAAGTTGCACCACCTCCTTCAGGGAGTGTGTCTCCTTTCCCACAGCGATATGCACTCTAAGTGCATCATAGCCCGAGTGGAGTGAAGCAAGCAAGATATGCCCCGCCATATCATCTTCCAATGGGATTCCGAGAAGCTGCATGTGCTTGAAGAGTCTAGTCATTCCAAGCACATGAGGTTGGAGGGGCATACCGGGTCTCAATTTGGCATTGTAGACCTTTGTCCAAAGCCGGCGCCTTTCCTTAGCAAGACATCCCACGCTTGGTGGCTTTATCCTCATGTTTGAAAGTGACCTAGTCAAGTCAAACACGAGGCCATCAAAGT
The DNA here is from genome assembly GCF_001683475.1 of Chenopodium quinoa. NCBI lineage: Eukaryota > Viridiplantae > Streptophyta > Magnoliopsida > Caryophyllales > Amaranthaceae > Chenopodium > Chenopodium quinoa. Next base: position 1,101 of record NW_018745579.1, read on the forward strand.
TGCCATTGTCACTCTTGGTGACTCTTACATTGAAAACGTCCTCAAGTGCTTTGAGGAACATGTCTGGAAGGTAGGAGGGAAGAGTTTCCTTCCGATCTTCCGGGATGGAATTTGCCATGAGTCGTGAGACCCTTTTGCAATTGGAAGACCATTCTTCATGAGCCTCTTCGGTCATGATCCCTTTGGCAAAGAAGCTTGGAATGGGAGTATCAAGAGTATACTCCAAGGAACAATTTCGGAGAGTTCTCCTGAGTTCCTCCTCCCATTCCTTGAAGTTGACCAAGTTTAAGGTAAAGGCCAACTTCTCGGGGAGTTCCTGGCACATATGGTCGTTGTTAAAGTTACTTTGCAGACATGATTCTACAGTTTTCAGAATTTGAAGTGAAAAACCATTCATTCATCAATAAGTTCAAATTTAAAACGTTCATGCATATATTCAAACTTATTGAGCATTTTATCCACGCATTTTAAAAATTTCCCTTATGGGCGAGAATAAAATGATTCCGAGATCCCAAAGATCAAGAAATGGATAAGCATGCTTTGGCTTGTCTTAATCATTAAATATCTTAAGGTAAGCAATCCAATTGCTAATAGCTCCAAACTCTCGGTTTGATAAAATGTCGCATCTAATGCATTCTTGACATTTTATGTCTTAACCACGACATCCTAGGGAAGTAGTGATGCCTCGCTTTGGCGTAATCCATCACATACGCGCATTAGTTCGGTAAGTGTTGTTCTTGGAACGGCAAGTTTTAGCTCAATATTATTAAGGGCCTAGGGTTTCTATGTTGGTTGATTTAAGTGAACTTAACTAATCGTCGCAACATAATAGAAATCCTAGACATGCATCTAACAATCATATATAATAACAATATATAAGGCATAAAAAATAGATGCATTTGGCAACTAGCATGACCCCTTGAAATCTTCAATTTCCATGGGTCTTCATCTTGGCTCGTCTTCCTTGAAACGCCGTCTTGAGACATCTTGGCCAAAATGAAACAAAAGAAGCTAGCTAGAACGACTAAGATTAATCTAATAGTACAAAAATACTTAACGGTTCGCAGACCGTATTTAGATATACAAAAATACATAACGGATCGCAGTCCGTATTTTCTATCCTAGTCGGGCCCCACTAGTTGCCATTTTCAAAGACCTGTTTTGAAAACAATCTTCCATTCACCTATTCACTATTTGTGAATGGCCCATACAATTTTACGAAATACATAATTAAACACGCAAAACTAGTAACTAACTTAGGTGGTTAATCCAATTAACGCGACTAATTAAAACTAGTCAAAGTGGTTTAATCCATTATTTCTAAACGCAAAATGCTAACGCACTTAATTAAGCTCCCACTAAATTCCGCATCCGTACTTAATTAATCCGATTAATTAAGTTGGCATAACCCATAATTTGTCAAAATTTTGCAAAAACCGAATACCGAGGTTCTAACCTCTTTAAAATAATTATTAAAATATTTTAAAACGGGATAATCGCAAAATTACATAGCTCATGCATCAAAATGGCCACATACAAAACCGGATGCCTAGCATCAATGCTGCAGCAGTGCAGTGCTTAGGTGCAAGCATCTGGCCTAGCATGCCTTGCTGCCCCTGCTAGCCCTAGCACGCACAGCGCTTCGCATGCTGGCATGCGAATATGCGAATGTGGGCGCAGGCAGGTGTGGCTGGCCTGCTGTGGCTGGCTGCCTCGCGCTGCATGGCAGCATATGCGAGCAGTGCCCAGCAGCCACGCACCACATTGCAGCGCATCATATGTGCACTACTGGCTCCCCACACATAGCAGCCACACAGCGAGGCAGGGCCAGCACCATGCGCACCAAGGCAGCCACATGTGGGCTGCGATACCAGCCCGGCTAGCCTAGGTGTTGCTTAGGTTCCCTTTGCCTCAGTTTGTGTGCACTTGAATCGGGATTTTAATCCCGATATTTGTGTGTTACAAATTAATTCTAAATTTATTTTAGAACCAATTTGGAGCAAAATAAAATAACAAGTCTAACTTAAAAAAAATAATTTCAATAGTGCACAAGCCTAAATAATTCAAGAATGATTCTTTGAAGTAATTTTAGGTCTAACTTGATGCAACCATATTGAATGAGCTATGTCCATAATTAACTTTGCCAATATGCAAATTAATAATGGGTATGACAAATGGGAGTTGGAAAAATAAATTAACCATCCAATGATAAAAGAAATTTTTCAAACTTGCATACTTGTGTAAAATACCAAGATTACATCTTCCAATATGAAGATTAATCAAATTTTACTCACAAGTAATTGAACTTAATGGATTTTAATCAACTAAATATGAAAAAATCCAAACTTTGTTCAACATGGAATTTAGGGTTAGGGTTCCAATCATTTAAAACCTTTAAAGATTATAACTTTAACATATTTGGGAACTTAAAATACACAATCACAACAAGTTTTCACACTTTATTGCAATTTATTTGCAAAATTTGTGAAAAACAAGTTTATGTGAAAAATTGGTATATCAACTTAAGCACTAATAAACACTCCATTATTATGCTCAAGGATATTTTAAAACCAGTAGATTAGTAATGCAAATGTGCATTTAATCTAACCTTGTAATTCTTGCATTAATCAAGGCTTAAAAAGAATTTAAAATTTTCAGTGAAAAACGAAAAAACCCCAGAAAAATTGGGTTTTTGGTTCGAATTTGGCTTCTGGACAATCCTTAAAGGGATGAAACAGTTCCGGAATGTCGATTCCACCCAAAAATCACTATTTTTGAGCCAAAATCTGGGTTCTACAGCCAAATTGAAATGAAATCGAGTTTTAAAAAATTAATTAAAACGAGCATCTAATCTAATTAGATGAACATGAACCAGAAAATTAAATTCTTTTAAAACACCTTAATTAAAAATTAATTGCAAAAATTAAAAGGAGCGTGGCTCCGATACCGCTGTAGGGTTTCGTAGTGACCCGACACTACGCGGAAGGAAACCCACCAAGACCCACCCCTTAATTAAAGCATTTAACAATCATAATAAACTTAATCAAACAAGATTAAGAACAAGAATTATACCTTTGACGCGTGCTTCGCTCCCAAAGAGCTCTTACTTCAAAATCCCGAAAAGACGAGATCTCCGACGGATCGTACCCTCGACCCAACCCGAGCGTCCTAAGTCTTGAAGGTTAGTCAAGACCCGGACAAAATAACTATGAGTTTTACGAATCAAAGGTTTACTCTTTCTTAGAGTTGCCTTTTTCATTCACTCAAGGTTGTTTATTTCCCAATACCAAAGCTTGGTATTTATAGGGAAATGATCCCTTGGTTTCCAATCTCCCATCAATGTGGGAGAGTTGGTAAAATGATAATTATTTAATTCCAAAATTAAATGATTAATCAATTCAATCACAAATCGACACATGGCACAATAATAGAGAAAGCCAAGTGAGGAACAAGGATTGGGGGGACCATTGCCTTGATCCCCAAGGCCACAATTTGGTCCCCACACTCAATGCCCAAAATCGGGTCGAGAAGGGCTAGCTGGCTGCCAGCTAGCGTGCCAGCTAGGGCTGCCAGCTAGCATCCCCTTGCTGCCCAGCACCCAGCCAGCCAGCCAGTGCATGCTGCTGCTGGACTGTGCTGGTGCTACATTCTGGCGCTGGTGCGTGCCAGTGCAATGCGCTGGTGCGTAATGGCGCAGGTGTTATGCATCGCACCATTGTCTCGCACCATTGCTAGCATGGCCCAGCATGCGTGCTGCTAGCGAGCCACGCATGATGGCCTCTTACGACGCCAGCCAGACACTTCACACTCGCACACCATGGGCGCCATGCATCCAGCCCTTCTCGCACGCAATGCCTAGAATGCATGCTGCTAGCAAGCCACGCATGCTTGGCTTAGCGCTGCTAGCTTGCTAGCTCTCCCTCGCATACACTCGCACAGCCACGCATCAGCCTCGGCCATGCACCATGCACTATGCATGCACATGCCTTGGCCAAGCACCACGCACCACGCATGCGCCAGTGCCTAGCACTAGCTGTGCTTGGTGCGTGTGGTCCTGCCATGCGCCCAGCATTGTGCTAGGCCCGCGACGGCACCAGGCCATCCTAGGGCACGCATGGTGCACCTAGTAATGCTGCCTGGGCTGCGATGGTGCCCAACCATCCTAGGGCACGCATGGTGCGCCTGCTGATGCTCATTGGCTTGTGATGGTGTGCTATGGTGCGCATAGCACTTGCGATGGGCTGCGATGGTGTGCTATGGTGCACATAGCACTTGCGATGGGCTGCGATGGTGTGCTATGGTGCGCATAGCACTTGCGATGGGTTGTCTAGCACACCTAGTGCGCTTGGCTTGTGCCTAACCATGCTAGGTGCATGCTAGCATGAATTAGCCTAGCATCCACATGGCTAGGCCAGTGTGGTGCTAGGGCTATGTTCGTACTTGTCGCTTTGTGATTTTGCGACGCTCGGTCTCGACGCCCTAAGCTCGATTTCCGACGTTTGTATTCGTAAAACTCTATTGACTCATTAAATCCTTTCGGATTAATTCGTCGTCTCGGATCGGTGATTCGATTGGGTTCGACCCGAAGGGTTCAGTTAAGATTAAGCTGTAATATCAATTGTACATTGATATTACTATTCGGAAGCGGCCTCCACCTAGGCATTCCGATCACTTGACCTTACTGAACAATTAGCTCTGTAATAATTCTGAACCCTCTATCGGAATAATACACTTGTTGGAAGGACACCATTCCTTTCAACATATAAATCATATGTATAAAATGCATTTGGCAACTAGCATGACCCCATGTGTCTTCAAATCTTCAAGGGTCTTCGATGCAACTTCTTAGCTTGTCTTCTTAGAAAAGCCGTCTTCGAGACATCTCCGCCAACTATGCAACTACGAGCTACTACGACTAGGAATAATCTAAATATTAAGGTACAAAAATACGCAACGGTCTGCAGACCGTATTTTGATTTACAAAAATACATAACGAATTGCAATCCGTATTTACTATCCTAGTCGGGCCACACGAGTTGCCATTTTCACAAAACCTATGAAGCAATATACATTCCATTCATCCATTCACTATATTTGAATGGCCCATGCATTTTACAACGATAAACAAGTAACAATGCATTAACACGCGCAAACTAGTAACTAAATTAGGTGGTTAATCCAATTAACGCGCCTAATTAAAATTAGTCAAAGTTGTTAACCATTTTATGTGACTAAGACGCAATTAGTTCAAGCAATTAACGAAGCTCCCACTAAATTCCGCATCCAACTTAATTAATCCAATTAATTAAGTCGGTTAACCCAAATTTTGTAAAAATATTTTGCAAGTGCCGGAGGAACTGAGGCCTACCTCGATAAAATATTTAAATAAAATAATTAAAACAGCCCCAATAACGCAAAACAATAGCCCTCAACATGCCCCAAGTTACTAGCATCAAAGCCACGGGGCTAGGCTTGCTAGGCACTAAGGTCGTGGCTTCCTTGCCTAGGGTGCTGGGTTGCCCACCATGGCTACCTTGCTGCCCCTAGATGCCTTGATAGTGTGTGATGGTCTGCCTGCTAAGCAGAGCACGCCACGCTTGCTGGCACCACACGCATCGCAACAAGCTATGCATGCTTGCATGCATGCTGGTGCTAGCAGCGTGTGTTGGGCTTGCTGAGACTCGTATGCCTTACTGCCCAGCAGCACTTGCGGGCACCTTCACACAACACACGCATCATCCTCGCATAAGCCCATAACACCAAGTGCGCATCACACTCTAACACACACCATACACTAGCACATCTATGAGGCAAGGCATCCCATCACGCACCTTAGCAGCCACATGTGGGTTGCTTGAGCAGCCCGGCAAGCCTAAGGGCGTGTCTTGGGCAATTTTGCCTCGATTTGCGTGCACTTGCCTCGGGTTTTTTAATTCCCGATTTATGTGTGATAAAAATTAATTCTAAATTTATTTTAGAACCAATTTTAGAGAAAAATGAAAATAAAACAAGACCAACTTAATTAAATTCAATTTTAATAGTGCACAAGCCAAAATTATTAAAGAACTATTCTTTAAATTAATTTAGGTCGATCTTGATGCTACAAAATTGAAGGGCTAAACTCATAATTTATTTAACCATACATACATTAAAAATGAGAGTTGACCAAATTAAAGAGGTTTTGAAAAATAAACCCATTCATCTAATGAAAAATTTTCCAACACTAACTTGTGTGAAATTGAAAAATTACATCTTCCAATATGAAGATTAATTAAATTTCAATCATAAGTTTTGCACTTTTACGACTTTAATCAACTCAAAAATGATTAATCTAAGAATTAGTTCAATATGGAATTTAGCAATCAAAGTTCCAACCAAATAAACAATTAAAGATTAGATCTTTAACATATTAAGGACTTCAAGATTACAAGTTCACCATAAACATTCACACTTGAAGCAATTTATTTGCAAAAATGTGAAAATTTCAAGTTTGTGTGAAAATGAACTCACCAAATTAAGCATCAATTATGACTTCATAAACATGCTTAGTAAGGTTTATAATTGCAGTAGATTACTGATGAAACCATACATTTAATCTACCTTTAACATGCCATAATTAATCAAGGTTTAAGATTTAAAATTTTTCGTCAACAACGAAAAAACCCCTCGAAAAACATGTTTCTGGGTGGATTTGGCTTCTGGACAGTTCTTGAATAGGGTCAAAATTAGTAAAATACGAGATTAAAACTAATTAAAACGAGCTTCTAATTTAATTAGAAAGAAAAACAAGAATTTAAATCCATTTTAAATCACCTCAATTAATTATTAGTTATAATAATTAAAATGAGCGTGACTCCGATACCGCTGTTGGGTTTCGTAGCGTCCAACTCTACGCGGAAGAGAAACCCGCCCAAGACCCACTCACTAATTAAAGCAACTAAACATGCAATCACATAATTAACAACATAAGAGAGAGAAAGAGAAAAGATATTTTTACCCTTAAAGCGTGCTTCGCTCGATCGATTCACGAGCTCTTACATCAAAGCTCGAGCCACACAAGTACGACGGCCTCCTACAGCTCGCACCCTCGACCCGACCTGGACGGTCTTAATCCCGAAGGTTAGTCGGGACATGACCAAACAAAACTAGAGTATTACAAACTTAAAGGTTTTTCTCACTTTTCAAGGAGATGCCTTTTTGAGTTCAACTCCAGTGATTTTTTCCTAAACCCTAAACTTGGGTATTTATAGGGAAGGGAGACTTGATCTCCCTTCTCCCATCAATGTGGGAGATTGCATTTTTCCTCTATTTTGTTTTTAATCAAAAATAAAATAAAAATGCAAGGCAATCAACAAGCTCCAAGTGCCAGCTCGCAACACATGCACTGCCAGCTAGCATGCAGCCAGCCAACACACGCATGCGCTGCTACTGTTGCTTAGTGCGTGCTGTTGTGCGAGTGGCGAGTGCTAGGTGTTGCTCTCTAGCAAGCACGCACAGCCAACTACTTGGTGCTGATGCGCTAGCTAGCACGCACAGCAACACACACGCCCCAACATGTTGTGATGCTAGCGATGATGCGGCTGGTGCTGCTATTCTAGCAAGCACGCCCAGCCATCCCATGCACAGCCAAACACACATACGCATGGCACGCATCTTGCGATGCTCGTGCTGTGCAATGTGCGTGTGCTAGCCAATGCTAGGCACACTAGCACGCATGCGGTTTGGCACCTCGCCAAGCCTACACTCGCATGGCTAGACCAATGTGATGCTACGGCTTGGCTCGTACTTGTCGCTTGCTTGATTCCACGTCTCATCGAATTCTAAATTTGGCTCGACTTGCGAAGCTCGGTCTCGACGCTCTAAGCTCGATATCCGACGTCTTTGTTCGTAATACTCTAATGACTCATCTTATCCTTTAGATTGATTCGTCGTTTCGGATCGGTTATTCCCTAGGGGTGCGACCCGAAGGGTTCAGTCAAGATTAAGCCGTAATATTAATTATGCATTAATATTACTGATCAGAGGCGGCCTCCACCTAGGCATTCCGATCACTTGACGTCACTCAAGAATTAGCTTTCTAAATAATTCTGAACCCTCTATCAGAATAATACACTTGTTGGAAGGACACCATTCTTTTCACATTCGTCATAAGTATATCACTCATTATGGCTATCGGAACCACTTTCTTCGACCATGAGTATTTGTTGATAATTTAGAGTGTCGGAGTGGAGCGTTCGCTCTACTGAATCGCGCTCGCGCCAGCTAGGCGCGACCCGCGACAAAACCGCGCATAAACCGCGATGAGTTTCTGGAAATTCAGGAAAAGTTTGGAGGCGCGCCCGCGTCATGGCATGGCGCGACCCGCGCCTAAACCGCGCTAAAATCGCGCTAACTTTCTGGAAATTCGAAGATTTTGGGCAAAGAAGGAGGCGCGCCCGCGCGAGCTGGTGGCGCGCCCACGCCCCATGGTGGCGCGCCCGCTCTGCTGTAGTGGCGCGCCCGCGCCTCTTCGCTCGCGCCCGCGCTTCTTGCCGTTTTGCGGTTTTATACGACGGTTGATTCTATTTTATATAGAGGTTTTCTTTTCGAAAGGAGGTACAGAAATTTTCTCTGTTATTCTCCCTAAGTAATTCTCCATTTTTCTCTCAAAAAAAATTGCAATCTTTTGTGATAAATCTTCTTGATTTTAGTCTTTCTTGTGAATTATTCATCATCAATTTGTTTCTTAGTGCAAAGAACAATTAGGCTGACTTTTGTATCTCAAAGAGTATTTCCGTATCAAACCCAAGCACCATTGTGGGGGAAATTAAACTCTTTAGGAATGTATTCATACGCCTAAGTCATTATGTCAAGGATTGAGACTCAAGTGGTCACCGGTTTTCTCATGTTCGTGTTGGATGTAATAGCTTGGAGTAGAGGCAAGTAAAATATCTTTCACAACTAGTGTTTTTCATTGTATTTTTTGTAATTCTTTAGTAATTTGGTGTTTGGTTGTAATACATTGAATTGTATTTGGATTTTTGTATAATTCATTATCAATTATACATAGTTAGGTTTTGTTCCCACAATTGTTAAAGTAGTTCTTGTAATTGAATTACTTGAAAACCTAACAGTATTGTTAGTTCTCCTGTTGGAGTACTAGTCCGCTTTGATGTTGTCAAACGTCTACCGTACAAGGGGATTATAAAGGCATTAGTTAGGCAGCTAGTGCCTCTTTGTAAGGGAAGCTAACAATGTAAGACTGAGGATGTCCCCCTATTGACAGTAGGGAACACATCTTTGTTGTTAACAAGGCCTCTCGAAGAGCGAGCCTGTGAAAATGCATGGCCGTGCTCAGATGGATTTTATAAAACATCTGCTTATTGACATTCAAACTCGAAAATCGAGAAACACTTTTGGACGTAATAAGGATGACGAAGAATATTACTTTATAGTTCATGAAAAGACATTAAGTGACATAGGAAATAGGCTATACACAATTAGCATACTTGTCTGGAAGGACAAGTTGGAGATTGAAAGGATTGGTGTCCTTCGAATAAGTGTATTATTCTGATAGAGGGTTCAGAATTAATTAGAAAGCTAATTATTCATAGAGGTCAAGTGATCGGATTACCTAGCTAGAGGCCGCTTTCGATCAGTAATATTAATGAATAATTAATATTACAGCTTAATCTTGACTGAGCCCTTCGGGTCACACCCAATCGTGTAACCGAACCGAAGCGATGAATTAATCTGAAGGATTAAATGAATCAATAGAGTTTAACTAACAAAGACATCGGATTTCAAGCTTAGAGCGTCGAAACTGATCGTCGTAAGTCGAATCGAATTTAGGAAACGACGAGACGGAAAAATCATCCAAACGACAAGTCACAACATATATACCTAGCCCCGGAATTGCCGAGCCATCCGAGTGCTAGGGCAATATGGCTAGCAAGGCTGTCAACATGCGGGGCTTGGCCGCAAGACTAGCCGCAACAAGCGTGTGCTGGCTTGGGAGCAACGGCATGACGAGCTAGCTAGCATGCTAGAATCACTGGCATGCTAGCGTAGCAAGGCCAGCATCGCTGGCGCACATCCTAGCACCAGCCCCGCACCATCGTAAGCAAGGCCAACAGCAATAGCTTGCTGGGCCTTGTGCGAGGATGCAGCACAGCAGTAGCACGCAAGCTAGGCTTGTTGTAGGAGCGCCCACAACACCTAGCAGCCCGGAATGATGCGAGGCATGCTGGTGCGGGTTGCCAACACATGCGACCAGCAAGCAGGCCCAACCAAGGGGCCATGCCGCAAGCGAGGCAGCCTTGGCGCCCAAGGCAGGCCACACCAGCAAGCGCGCTGTGTGTGGGCCGAGAGTGTGTGTGAGGACCGAGTGTTTAGGGTTTCTTGGGGAGCAAGGGCAAGGTTGTCCTCCCCTTCTGATCCTCACCTAACCCCTTGCTCTCCTCATGCCACTTGTCGTTTGGTGATTCATTTGGCTATATAATTTAATTTAGCATTAAATTAAATTCTATTTTAGCCTTTTTTTACCAACTATCCTACATTGAAAGATGATGGGATTTCAAGGGCTTTATTCCCTATAAATATCAATCATTTGGCATTTGGAAAAGACACTTGAGTTGGTGACCTTTAAGGGATCTCCAAGAAGAGAAAACCTTTGTTCTAATAGCTCTAAGTTATTTTTGGTCTAGCCCTGACTAAGCTTTAGGGTAGGGACCGGTGCGGTTCGGTAGCGAGGGTGTGAGCCATCGGAGGTTCTCGCACTTGCGGAACTTGAAGCTTTCAAGTCCGAGCTCGAGGTTTAGCAAAGCACGCTACAAGGGTGAGAATTCTCTCTCTTCTCTCTCCCTTCTCTTATGTTTATGTTTGTTTTGCATGCTTTTATTTATGTTGTAGTTATTATGCATGCGATCCAATTATCGGGTTTTATTTCCGCGCGGTGTCGGACACCGCAATGCCTAAAAAGTGATATGTTCAAGACTCGTGTAATGACCATGTGATTAGACATGAGAACGGTGTGAAAAAAATTGAAGGACTCAAGGACTAAATTGTTGAAAGACTAAAAGATAGACAAACTAACTTGAATAATTTTGTCCAATTTTAATGTTGGTGCTATTTACTAGGTGAAAGCAGTCCATTGACAAACATTAGTCATAAATAAGAATAAACCAAAATCAAAGACAAAGAACACATGTTAATGTTAGCACAATAATCCCAAAAGACTAGGAAGATGGACTAGAATTCTACATAAGTAAGGACTCATGGGAATAAATAAATAAAAATAAAAATTTACAATCTTGTTTTATACGAGTTGACACAAATTAGAGGACTAAGAAATGTAGAAAATTGCCTAAGACTATTTTGACACGTAAAGAAATAACAAAATAAAAAAAAAATAAAAAAGGTTGGATTCTAAAGAGAGCTCCTAAACTTGACATGCTGTAGTATTTCAGTCAAAACTTTTGATCCGTGACTCTGATTGGGACGAAACTAACGCCAAATGAAATGTAAAACGCTAGGCAACAGATCCATAGGCGGATTGACATGTAACTCTTTCTAGAACTCCGGCTATGACCAAAACAAAGTGACGCATGTGCAGTGTACGGGAATAAAAAATCCAGGTTGACTCAAAATAAAAAATAAAACAAAATAAAAAAAAAAAAGAACTATGACTCGACTGAATAAAAAAGAAGAGGGTTAAATAAGAGAAACAAGTCCTTGATTAGTATGTTTAGACATATGTACAAGAAACAAGTCAACATAAAGGGTAGTTTAATCACAAGTAAGGTATGCACAAGATGGAATGCACAAGTAGTCAAATAGTCACAATATGATGCGATGAGTTTGCAACCTAACCATGACTATAGTTCTCTAAAGGTCAAGGATTATGGTGTCACAGAAGGTCCATGGTTATGAGTCTGGATGCATCGTGCGGAAGCCTTACCTTTGGAAGGGTTGGCACGATGGATGGGACCACGCAAGTTAAACTTGCTTCCATGGTTTGGTGAATTTACAAACTCGGATGCACCCATTATTGCACGGAGGGTTCATTAGGGTGGATGGAGCATGAATTCCTAGGGGCTAAAACCATATGTAGAACACATATGGTTCAGAAAAGTCGGAAAAACTCAATCAGAAAGTAGAATCGTCGAGACAGTACTAGAATCAGTCAAAACAAGAAGATAGTCTCCTGGCGCAATGTCGCGAGAACTTGGCACGAGAAGACAGGAGTTGTCGCACAACGACAACTTTATCGCATTGCAATAAAGCTATCACATGGCGACAAACCGTGCCATCTCGCGACAATTCCAACGCGTTGCGACAGTTTTCTATGTTCTACAATTTTTTCGATTTTCGTAGTATATTTTTGATTCTAGTTGTGAAAGATATTTCCAGCTTTTCCTACGTATAAAAATCCTATGTTTTAATTTTTACGCATTTGGGATGGTCTTTCCAATGCGGACCTTTTTATGCTTATGCCACAATGTTAATCAAAATTACGCACATGAATATCTAGAATCTTTTAAGTCTCATCCACTCATTCTAAAGTCAATTGCCAAAATAAATTTTAGGAATCAAATTAATTAGAAATCCTCCTCAATTGAGTTGGCAAAAAAATTGTAGGGAATTTTTCAAACTCAACTTTGAATCTCACTGTGATCATGCCTTTAAAGCATGGTGGCATTCAAAGGGAAGGAAGCTAGAGATAAAAGAGTCGCCAACAAGTTTTAAGAACTTGTAAACCGTTCACGTACGGGTGTGAAGGTTACACCCCATTCACATCACGGAGATCGCTAACTCCATAGTGGTCCGAAACCATGACAAGATATTTGGGGATGATGGTACGAATCCAACCTAAAAGAGATTGAACCTGCCCTAAACCGGCTTCTACTTAACTTTTATGATATTCATGTGCGCTTTCCGATCAACATACATACAATAAATTAACCCTAAGCATATTTAATCTACGTTGGTTGATTATTAATGCACAAATAAATCTATGGCGATCACTTGATTTAAAATCATATTAAGCCTAAATCAAATTATTAATTATTATCTTATTAGGCGTGATTTCAAGTACCAATTCAGTTTAAACCTACATAAAAGGAGTGATCAAGCAATAACAATCAATCATGAATAATCTAGAAATGTATAATTAACACAACAATCATCATCCTAAGAACATCATAATCAATATAATCATAATGTCATCAAAACATGATTAATAGTAAGATCCTAGGCATGTCACTAATAAAAATCATAATCAAAGCATTAGCCTAAACATGATACTAGAAAGCAACATGATATTAGAAATATTAATTAACACCCTAAACATGATACTAGGAATCATAAATCAACATACTAACATAATACTAGGAATTAATAAAGACATCCTAACATGATTTCTATATCAAAAGAATAATTAAGGATAGTAGATCTACTCACTTTGATGTCTCGTATCTCTTTCTATCAAAAAAATACACACGTTAGTAACTTCAAGAAAGATTAAATCAAATAAATAAATCAAATAAGAATTGAAATATAGCTTTGGGACCAAACCCTCAGAACTATCAACCTTTCACGCCGAGGTCGAAGGCAACTTCGAGGTTGGCTAGGAGTATTCAAGATTTGTGAAGGAGGTATGGTTTTTGCTTTGGGAAAAGTATCTAAAGATGTGTGTTGGGATGCGTGGGATGTGTTTAGGCTAAGAAAGAAAGAGAGAGAGAGAATAGGCTTTTATCTTAGTGAGAGGATTAGATGATGATTGTTGGTAATTCAAAACGGGGTGAACCGACCTTTATTTATAGGGACAAAAGAAGGTCGAAAGGTCAGAAAAAGAGTCAAAAATCAAATCAAAGTAAACAGATTCCATCGCGGCACGATGGTGCTATCGCTCAACGATGGTTTTTGAAAAGATTGAATTCATACGGAATCCAACTTCCAATTGAATTGGGTTAATCAAATTTTCGTATGAATTCTAGTTTGACCAGGATTAAAATCATTGAAAAACAGATGTCTTACCCAAAGTAAAATTCTTAAATCTTTATCTTTTCGAAAACAAGATGAATTAGAACCTTCTAGAGGATTTTAGAAAGCTAATAATAAATCCTAAGGGATTTAGAATCTAAGCAAACCTTCTAGAGGATTCTAGAAGCTTATAATAAATCCTAATTGGTTTAGGAATGAGATTAAGGTTAATGGATCCTCCACATGGTCATTGGGTAGCAGGAAAGGCTTTGGGGTCGGTTTAGTATTTTTGCCATAACTTCTTCGTTATAAGTCGGATTTAGGCTTATAATATATCGTTGGAAAGATTTTTTCAAGACCCATCCAACTAAGAAATATTTGGACCAAGATTAGGTACCAAAATAGACTGTTTTGGATATTTTATAAAGAGGACACGAAATGGATGATTTTGGGGGACACAAAATGAAAGATTTTGGGTATAAAAACACGAAATAAATGATATTGGTTAAAAACGTTTTAGGAAAGGTTAGAAATGGCCAAGGAAAAAGGGAATTCATAAGACTGTTCAACACTTCACCTAATTCGATAATCAAAGACGTGAAAGGTACTCATCACTAGGTTTGATTTTTGGGGAGACACAACCAGGTGTCTACACTTTGCCAGTTGCCTCGGTGCGGTTTGGCTCTGCCTTCTTGCCTTATTTGACAAAATCTAACTTCCTAACCAGCATGGCCCTATCTTTTCATCTCCTTTGATGAACTCGTGATCTTTTCCCAAGGCTTTAGCTAGGGTCTTCAAGTTCTTCCTGCCCATGTATTCTCTGAATGCTAACCCTGGCAGTAGGCCACTCTACATGGCCAACAAGGCTACTTCCTGGCTCATGTTGGGAATTGAGGTTGCCTCCTTGTTGAATCGAGTGATTCAGTCTCTCCCTGCTCTAGTGACATTAATTATGTTGTCATTTTGGTGCGGTCTACCAGCGTAACAAAGTGGTCCATAAACTTCCTCTTTAGACCATTGTAAGAGTAGATTGACCCTATTTCCAGCGAGCGATACCATTCCGCAGCCAACCCTTCTAGGGTGGGAGGGAAGACTTTACACCAAACTGAATCAGTTCTAGTATACAAGACCATGTGGATCTCAAAGGTAGACAGATGATTCTTTGGAGTCTTTGTACCATCGTACTTACACGAGGGCATCTTGATTTTCTCCATCGGCTCTTCTAAAATTTCCTTGTAGAAGGGTGAGTCCTCAGGGATCACCATGATCTTCGTCTTCTTCGAGTGCTCAGGGCTCAAGGATTGACTTTGCGTGGGAGATCTGCTACGAATGTTCCAAGCTGGTACCTCCCCTAATTCCTCCATACTCTATTCCTTGTTAAAATTCCTGGCCTCCAGTTCCTTGACTTTTTTACGCAAGGCTACCAACTCTTTTTGCTCTAGGGTCAGATGGAGTTCAGGAGATCTGGTAAATGTTCGCCCAATAGGTGCCAGTGGGCGGGTAGAGCTTGACCCCTTTCCAAATGAGTTCAGCACCTGTCATAGCAGCCAGCTGGTCCTTGATGCACTGAGATAGATTCTGCAGCACGTCTTGAAGGAACATATTAGATGCACTTAGTGAAATTTCAAGAAACTATTTCTTAATTAGCACCTAAAACAGGATCTCATGCATATAATAATATGAATTACAAGATTAGAATATCATACCCTCGATGTGTGATTTCCACAATGCAAGAGGGCACTTCTTTCTTCAATTAGAGATCTTTAGAACGTCAATTGTCATTCCTCTAATATTGGTCCACGAGCAATGGTTGAATCTCCACGTATGCTAGTACAGAACAAGGAACAATTCCTTATTGCTTTTACTGGAGGTTATGTGAGAGAGAAGTATTTGTGATTAATGAAAAGATATGTATCTAATCATTTATTTCACTTAGTCATATTTATAATAGACTATCGCACCTCTTCACATAATCGCATCGCTTGGGCTTTAATGCCTTTTCATGCATCTTAATTCAATCATATACTCATATGTGTGACCTCATAGGACCGGATTATTATTAGTAGTAAACTAATCGCATTAGTTCACAAATCATAATTGGTTTCTAGAAAAACATTATGATTACCTAAAATAACCGATTATAATTAATCTCCATATTTGTCCTAATTATAATTAGTGATTACACTTGATCGACGAACATTTCCTTCAATCTCCCACTTGTCCTAGAAAAAGTGTGTAACCATAAATTCCTTAAGTCACTTAATGTCGAATTTGATAATATGATAACATCTTATGTCATCCATATTAAGATTCAAATTGTTTCTTGAAATCTGAGTTAAGAACTGTAGAAACAAGTGATTAAACCTTTAATCCACTTGAGCACGGCCATGCATTTTCAGTTTCTAACTCTTCAAGAGGCCAAGACACCAATCCCATTTAAAATAGGAGGACTTATCCATTCTTGTCCAACCAATACTCCCACTAAACTTTTAGCATTCCTGATTGCTGCCTTTATTACCTCCTTTTACGGCACGGCGTTTGACATCATCAAGGATATACTAATTATCTCATGGAAGAATATTATTCTCATGTCTGAGGAATCCACTAAATATAAGTTTGAAATCTTATTTCAATTTTTGTCTGTTCCATACACATCACAATGCATATCTCTGTAGTTGACTAAACATCTCTATGTCCCTATAGCTCATGAAACTGAGCTATCAATCGATCCACATACTAGTCTTTTGATTGAGCCATTTATGTTCATTAATGTCTCAGACTAGGAACAATAGTAATTTATAATTTATGTTCTTCCTATAGGGTTTCATTTGTCAAATCACGCATTTGACAACCTATAAAATTTACAATTACTTTGAACATTTTATTTAATTCTAAACCACAATTAAATAAGAATAATTTACTAATAAACATAAATATTACATGATTCAATGTCTTTACAATTATGAAAAACAATTACATAATCTAAAGCCATTCTCCAACATGCTTGATTCCAATAGCTCTAGCGTGACTTTCATGCTTTGGCTATGGTAGGGGTTTAGTCAATGGATCAGCGACATTCTCATCCGTATGAACTTTGCAAACTCTGACATCTTTCCTAGCAACAATTTCTCGGATTAAATGGAATTTCCTTTCCACATGCTTAGATTTGTGATGTGATCTTGGTTCTTTTGCCTGAGCAATTGCACTATTATTATCACAGTACAAATCAATACCATTCACAATGGTAGGCACAACTCCCAACTCAATGAGGAATTTCTTAATCCAAACGGCTTCTTTGGCCGCTTCAACTGCTGCCAAATATTCAGCTTCTGCTGTAGAATCTGCTACAGTGCTCTGCTTTGAACTTTTCCAGCTGACTTCACCTCCATTTAGACAAAAAATGAAACCAGATTGTGATCGGAAATCATCTTTGTCGGTTTGGAAACTTGCATCTGTGTAACCTTTAACAACTAAGTCACTCTCACCTCCATACACTAGGAAACTATCCTTAGTCCTTCTTAAGTACTTAAGGATGTTCTTAGCTGCACTCCAGTGCGCATCGCCTGGATTTGATTGGAATCTGCTACATACGCTCAAGGCATATGAGACATCTGGCCTTGTACAAATCATAGCATACATAATTGATCCTATAGCAGATGCATAAGGAACATTTTTCATTCGCTTAGTCTCATCAGATGTTTTTGGACACTGAGTCTTGTTTAGCGATATGCCATGTTGCATGGGAATGAATCCTCTTTTAGAGTTTTCCATATTGAACTTTGTAAGAACCTTATCTATATAAGTTTCTTGACTTAGTCCAATCATCCTTCGAGACCTATCTCTATGGATTTTGATTCCCAAAATGTATTCGGCCTCTCCTAGGTCTTTCATAGAGAAACAACTTTTCAACCACTCCTTGACAGATTCAAGCATTGGTATGTTATTTCCTATGAGAAGTATGTCATCCACATACAATACCAAGAAGACTATGATGTTCCCACTTTCTTTCTTGTAAACACAAGCTTCTTCTTCGCTTCTGAGAAAATCAAACTTTTTGATTGCCTCATCAAATCGAAGATTCCAACTCCTAGATGCTTGCTTAAGCCCATAAATGGACTTCTTAAGCTTGCATACCTTCGTAGGATTTTCTGGATCTATAAAACCTTCTGGTTGTGTCATGTACACATCCTTCTCCAAGAAACCATTCAAGAAGGCGGTTTTCACATCCATCTGCCAAATTTCATAATCATAAAATGCAGCAATCGCTAGAAGTATCCGAACGGATTTAAGCATCGCTACTGGTGAAAGTTTCATCATAGTTAATACCATGGATATGCTTGAAACCCTTAGCAACCATCGAGATTTGAAAACAGTTACATTTCCATCCTTGTCAGTTTTCAATTTGAAAACCCATTTGCATCCAATAGGTGTTATCCCATTTGGCAAATCAACCAAATTCCATACTTGGTTTTCTGACATGGATTCCATTTCGGATTTCATGGCTCCAAGCCATTTTTCGGAGTCTGGACTCGTCAAAGCTTGTTTATAACTAGTAGGTTCTTCCTGGTCCAAAATCATAATTTCAGAGTTTTCCGTTAACAGAAGTTCAACAAACCTCTTAGGTGGTCTTGTTGGTCTACTAGATATATGTACGGGCTGAGCAACAGGAGAAATGTTCTTCTCAACTATTTGACAATTTTCGCACGAATTTGATTCGAGTGGGACGATAGGAGGTTCTTGCGTTGAATGCAATTCCTCCATCACATTGTTAGTAGTGAGGAGAGGATCGTGCGTTTCAAGCACTAGCTCTTCCTCATTTACTAATGGCATAATCGGTAAGAAATAGCCCTGTGATTGCATCTCTGATGTGGTTTTATCCACATCTATTTGTTGCTCCTCTCGAAATTCTTCGAGATAGATACTACTCCCACTTGTCTTTCTGGAAATAAAATCCTTTTCCAGAAAGACACCATCTCGAGCAACAAACACTTTGTTCGCATTTTGGTTGTAAAAGTAGTAGCCCTTTGTTTCTTTAGGATAACCTATAAAGAAACATTTGTCAGATTTGGGAGACAGCTTATCTGAGAGTAAACGTTTTACATAAGCTTCACAACCCCAAATTTTTAGAAAAGATAATTTTGGAACTCTTCCTGTCCATAACTCATATGGTGTCTTTTCTACTGCCTTTGACGGAGTCCTGTTTAGTATAAAAAACAGCAGTTTCGAGGGCATGTCCCCAAAAGGATATTGGAAAATCTGCAAGACTCATCATTGATCGAACCATATCAAGTAAGGTGCGATTCCTCCTTTCGGATACACCATTTAACTGAGGTGTTCCTGGTGGAGTTAGTTGGGAATGTATTCCACAACCCTTTAGATGATCATC
Organism: Chenopodium quinoa; assembly: GCF_001683475.1. Lineage (NCBI taxonomy): Eukaryota > Viridiplantae > Streptophyta > Magnoliopsida > Caryophyllales > Amaranthaceae > Chenopodium > Chenopodium quinoa. Next base: position 20,449 of record NW_018745579.1, read on the forward strand.
AAATTCTTGGCTTAAATATTCGCCACCACGATCTGATCGTAGTGCTTTTATTGTTTTGCCAAGTTGATTCTGTACTTCATTCTGAAATTGCTTGAACTTTTCAAATGATTCAGATTTATGCTTCATTAAGTAAATATATCCATATCTACTTAAATCATCAGTAAAAGTTACAAAGTAACTAAACCCTCCCCTGGCTATAGTGCTCATTGGTCCACAGACATCTGTATGTATGAGTCCCAAAAGATCACTTGCTCTTTCACCTTTTCCTGTAAAAGGTGACTTAGTCATTTTACCCATCAAACACCCTTCACATATATCGTATGATTCATAATCAAACGATGTATGAATGCCATCCTTTTTGCAATTTCTGAATACGTTTTGGGTTGATGTGTCCTAAACGACAGTGCCATAAATAAGTAGGGTTCGAATTGCCTGATTTGTTTTTCTTGCAATCTACGTTATAGATATGTTTGTCAAAATCTAATACATACAAACCATTAATTAATTTAGCACTAACATAAAACATCTCTTTAAAATAAACCGAACAACTATTGTTCTTTATTTCAAAAGTAAATCTTCAGTGTCTAACACAAAAAACAGAAATGATATTTTTAGTAATAGAAGGAACAAAATAACAATTATTTAATTCTAAAACTAATCCAGAAGGCAAAGGTAGACTATATGTTCCAACTGCCAAAGCAACAACTCTTGCTCCATTTCCAACGCGCAGTTCTACCTCTCCTTTAGCCAGCTTTCTACTTCTTTTTAGGCCCTGCACATCCAAAACAATGTGAGTACTGTTTCGGGGTTTTCTGATGTCCTGCGGGAGAGTTACAATTCCGAGACTGGAACCGGACGCCTGTACCTGCAAAATAACGGAGACTCCTGAGAGCTCCGCCTCCAACGGTCAAGTTAGTACCTGATTAAGGAGTAATTAATACAGAAATTAAAGTAATAAGGTCTCTCTAGGTGAGAGTATTTAATGTAGGTAATCTGCTTTGCTAGCGAGATCAGCCGGTTATTAGTGTGTTCTGTAAATTATTCGGTCCCCTGATTAATGAGGATTAATCGAGTATTTATAGCCTTGGGAAGCGTGCAACTCTCTAGGTTTAAGGTAAACCTAGGGCCGAACGGGCTTCTAGACTGAAATGGGCCTTGATGGCCGGTTGTCCCATTTGGCATGGGTGGACACGTGGCGTGTCTTAAGTGGTCCGTGGAGGACGCGTGGCGGAACCTGGTTGGTCCACTTGTCAAACGGCGCTTGGTGGATAAAAATCCCCTAATCATTTGCCCCTCACAGGTGGCACGCGACTGGTCACGTGTCGCCTGTGACAGGTGTCGCACGGTGACAGGCGACGGCCCGTTACAGGTGTCACCTTGCAGACGGCCGGGAGATTCTCCCGCCCAAATTTGAATTCGGAAGCGACCCTTCGCCTTCTCATTTTGCCTATAAAAGGAAGTGCTGACTTCGGTCATTTTCACATTTGAGAATTTTTTGCGAGAACATTCGGACCCCTGAACTTGCTCTGACATTTTCGGACTTTTTCTGCCTACCGCCTGTTCTGACAAGCCGACTGACCCGAACTTCCAGGACTTCATCAACTGTCATCCGTTCAGGTAACTCAGTTCTCTTACTCTTAATTTTCTTTTTATTTTTTGAAATGGCACCATGGAAGCACACGACACGCCCTAAGTTAGTGATCAGCCGGTCACCGGGGACGGCTGAATCTAGGACTAGGAGTGCCGCCTGCCCTTTTCTGGACCCATCTTTGCCCTTTATACAAAGTCCGACTGAATCTGTGTCTATGCAGAACGTGATGGCCAGAACAAAAAAGACTGCTAGAATATCAAACTCAGACGGCTCCTCCCAAAGGGTACTCCTTAGCGAAACATCTGACCAGGCGCCAGATGTGGAACGAGGCGACTGTCAAGCTGACAGTTCTGAGAGAGGGACCAAGGTGTTCCCTTCTCATCTAACCGTGGACATGTCCAATTTACCTTCTGCTCCTTCTAAGGGAGAGGAGGCGGGCCCCTCTAGGAGAGGGGAGGAGTCGTCCTCTTCGGACTCGTCAGGGGACGAGTCCGATTCCAGCTCTTCTGACCATAGTTCTTCTGACTCAGAAGAAAAACATAACCGCCTACAAGAGGCGAGAAGTTCCCATGCAGTGGAGAAGGGGGATAATTGGGCAGAGCCGTCCGCCTCTTACAGAGAGGAAAACACCCCCTACTACTGCAGGGTGCCCCGGGGCCGGATCGCAACCATGCGAGACAACGTGGCGAGCTTTATTGCTAACCACAAAATGGGCCCGGAGTATTTACTGTTTGTGCCGGATCCAGAAGATACTGTCGTCTGGCCGGCTGGTACCAGCTATGGTGACGGCTGTTTTGGCTGCTATGTGGCGGCCATCAAAGCTGGTCTGCGCTTCCCATTACATCCGGCTGTTCAGCGGATTTTAGATGGGTATGATCTGGGGTTATGGCAGTTAGCCCCCAACTCTTGGGTAAACGTACTCGGCTATGTGGCCGGGTGCGAACTGAACGGGGTGGAGCCAAGTTTTGAGGCTTTCGCCCACATGAACTATCTCAGCCGGACCCCTAAGTCGGGAGGTACCGGCTGGTATCAACTAACAAGCCACAGGGGTTACCTCATGACGAGAGGTAAGGCAAACAAATGGAAGGATTGGCGGAACACCTTCCTTATTATCGAGAGTTCAGACACGGAGCTGAACAAACGATTTAACAAGTGGAACAGGGATCCGCCTCTTCTTGCAGGCGGCCGCAGCATGCCGCCTGTTCCCCCAAAGGCTAAAAGAGAGATCCTAGACAAAGGACTCTTCAAAGTAGAGACTAGGGTGAACTCTACTTCAGGGGTACGAGAGCAAGTACCCCTACACTGCGTCCCGAGCTTCAAGTGGCTCTATGATGAGTACTTCTTGGCCGCCTGTGGCCTCGGCAGTCGGTGCTCTAGAGGTAGCCGGCCTGACGAATACTCTGTTTTTTCACGCCTTGTTTACTTGGGATTTTTACTAACTTTGCTGTTTAATTCTTTCAGCCGACGCCATGAGTAAAATAACAGCGTCTAAAACTGCGGCGGCCATGCTGCGGGTCTCGCTAATGAAGCAGTCGTATGCCGACTCCCCCAGCAAGGAGGCACCCTTGGTAAGCCTTGAAAACTCTTCTCCTTTTAGTTGTATTATGCATATACTAACTCTTTTTGTTTTCAGTCTGGCACTCCAAGGGCTTCTTCCTCGCAACAGCCGGACCCCAAGGCCCGGAGGACGACTGTTGCAAGCTCTCCTGGGTCTTCCAGGAAAACAGTGGCGGCTGAGAAGCAGCCGGCCACTTCTTCAAAAACCCAGGCGGGGCCGCCTAGATGTATGGACACTTGCTTGTAAAAACTCACTCTTGCTTCCTTCTTGATTAGGTCTAACTTGTTTTTCCTTTTGCTTAATGCAGCCGGCCCCCAGGGACTTGACTTGGTTGAGGTAGCCAAGTCAATGGTTAAAGTAGTTCCTCCCTCTGACAGGGAGGCGGTCAAGGGTGCCGGCACCCTTGACCTCGATGGAATTTCGGGGATCCTAGCTGAGGTATACCCTTTTGAAGTTCCAGGACGCCTGTTAACCCTTATGATTGGAAACTGACGCCTGTTTTTCTTTGTACTTAGGCCCTGCTCCGAGTCAACAGCCTTCGCAAGCCGATTGATCGGAAAAAACAAAGAGGTAAAGGCCGCAAAGGCTATGGCCGCCTCCAGCTGTGATAAAGCAATGTTTCAAATTGCCCAAAATGAAGTACTGACCATTGATCTTCTTTATTATCAGGCGCAGGCGACCGCCGCTGTTCGGGCTCAGCTAGAGGCGGCCCAAAAGAAGGTTGACGAGCTGGAGGGGACCGTCACCAAACTTAAAGCCGAGCTGAAGCCCCTTCGTCAGAAAATGCACTCTTACGAAGCCATGGAGAAATCTTTGGCTAACGTAAAAGAACGCCTGGTGAACCAGGAGAAGAGTCTTACCCAAGAGCTCTCGGACAAGGCCGAGCAAGAGAAACAAGAGCTCGTCCGGGAGATGGTGGAAGACTCCGCCCAAATCCAACGCATGACCTGGGAACGACTGTTCCCCAGTGCCGACTTTGCCTCATGGGAAAGAACGTACCGCCAGTGTTCGGAAATATATAATCAACAGATCCTGGCGGCTGCTGAAGAAGAGGCGATGGACGTTGCGTTGGAGGAGGAAGAGGCTGTTGTGGCGCTTGTGCCACTTGGGGGTAAGGCATCAAAAGATGATGCAGCTAAGGCCGAGTCCAGCAAGAAGAGTGCTGACCAGGCGGCTGCTGCTGATACTGAACTGCCCCTTCTTAAGCTTTAAGTATATTTTTTCTTTTCACGGCCTGCGTGCCGTTTGCTTTGTAATTACCCGGCCAGGGGGCCGGGGTTTTGAATATTCTGCTGGTCTTTTATGGCCGGCTCATTTTAATCAAATTTTTTGTTTTTTGTTCAAATTTGTCTAAGTATTTGAAATTTGCTCACTAGACAGACTGTTGTGTATGGCCGAACGTTAAGACAGGTACAAATAGTAAGTATGCCGCCTATGCCCCTGGACGACTGGTTGTCTGTTTCCAGGATAGATAATCAGTCGGCCATTTAATCAATCGGTATTCGAACTCTTTATTCAATTTGACCAAGTAAATAGAATTACCAAGTAGCCAAGGAATTTAAGTAGGAAAACAAGCGGCGGGTACCGGTTGTTTCCCTTTATTGCCAATGTTGGCCTCTAATTTGTTATTTGTTAACCTAGCAAGAGTATTGGTTGAGAGCCTTTGTTTATAAAAACAAGTGGACGACTCGTACCTTTTAGGCTCAGTACTAAGTTTGAGTGACTATTAAGTTAACATAGGAGTTACTTAGTCTTCGTCACAATCTTGATTGAGTAGTAAAGGTATCAGGCGGCGTAGGCCGGCTAGACCCCTTGATTTACCAATGTTTGTTGGCTATTTACTCAATAGGTTATCCAGTAGGAATAGGGGTTCGAGTGCCCTTGTTTGTATAAAACAGGCGGACGACTCAAACTTTTTAGGTTCCATACCAAATTTGAAGGAGTGACTATGAGTTAACTTTGGAGTTACTCAGTCGCCGTCACTTTTGTTTGAGAAGTAGAGGTACCAGGCGGCGTAGGCCGGCTAGACCCTTTATTCGCCAATGTTTGTTGGCTATTATCTCAATAGGTACCCCTGCATTTATCCCAAGTAATACAGGCGGTCATCTGACTCAGATGTCAACTGCTACCACTGGTTTGGTTAGTGATAGAGTTATCCTTGTCTCAAAAACGGCTACGTGGTTGCCCTTTGGGACAGTCGTATAGGTGCCGTGTAATTAGTTTATAGAACAATGTTCCACCCAAAAGGGAGCTGCTCTCTGCGACGAATTTCATCCGAATGGATGCCGCCGGACGCCTGCTATAATGTTGGGACAGGTCGGATTAGTTTTTAAAAGTTAGATCAGTTGACTAGGCGCCTGGTCTGATCATTCGGCCGGTGGCCTTGGTAAGTTCTTGGTGAACGTAGGTGCTAAGTCAAAGAAGGGTAGCCGCCTGTTAGGCACAGGGTCGGCCAGGCCCTAATCTTTTTAGCTAAGTATTGTGAGTAAAATACTCAATGGAGAGTAGCCGACTGTAAAGGTACAGACGGCATGCCCCTCTGATGATAGAGTGAAAAAACTCAATGGAGAGTAGCCGACTGTAAAAGGAACAGACGGCATGCCCTCTGAAGATAGAGTGAAAAAACTCAATGGAGAGTAGCCGACTGTAAAGGTACAGACGGCATGCCCCTCTGAAGATAGAGTGAAAAAAACTCAATGGAGAGTAGCCGACTGTAAAGGTACAGACGGCATGCCCCTCGTAATACAAAATTGAATAGTAAGTGCCAACTTTATTAAGTAGCTCTTTACTTTA
>NW_018745580.1:0-55938 GCF_001683475.1 Chenopodium quinoa
TTATTTTCTTTTCTAGGATAGTTTTTTATATTTGGGTTTTAATTTGCAATTTCCTTCTTGCTAGCCTTTTGAGCCTTCTACCTTCTTTTCAAGCCATATTCCTAGCTTCCAAGCCAATTGTTTCATTTTTGTCTCCATTTTTGGTTTTTGTGAAGCATATGGTCCATAGCTTGTTGGCGCTTACGAGGATAAATGTATGGATGTTTGATTCATTTTCTATGCAAGTATGTGTTGTGTATAGTTTGTGAATAAAAGCAAATGCAAAGTAGAAAAAGTCGTCCATAGTTAAAATAGGCAAGGACAAAGCATTGAAACAAAAGCAAAAGCAATGCTTCAAAATATTAAAAAAAAGAAAAAAAGAAAAAGAAAAGAACAAAAAGAATTTTGATGTTGTTTTTTTCTCCCTAGTTTAGATAATTGAGGACAATGCTCTACCTAAGCTTGGGGGAAGCTTATCTAGCTATTTGTATATATGTTTGTGGTGTTGCTTTGAATAAGGTTGGGGGTGTTGGTATTTTTGTTTGAGTTTATGGTGATAACTTGGTTATGGTGTATGTTGAGAATTGGCCATTCTTATGCTTCACAATTAGGTATACAACCAATTTTCAAATTTTTAGCCTACCTTTACCCTTTTTAGCCATACGTTACAACCCTTCAAAGACCTTTTGACCCTTATGCTTGAGTCACAAGTCGGCGGAGGGAGATATGAGTCAAGCCTATGGAGCGGGTTTGCATGGTCAAGATGTCGAGTAGCCTTAAAATCTCTTCTTTTCCGGTTCCTTCGAGGAATCTTTGAGATTCTCACTTGAGGTGAATATGAAGCTAGTAGGGAGAACACAGTAAGATTGTTTAGGACGAAGGTGAATTGCGTCTTGTTAGTTCTCTATGCTTATCATATTTCATGTTTCAATCAACCATTGACATTTTGGAATGTGCATACATTTGTCTATTTAGAAAGTTTCACATTCATTGGTGCTTGTTCCTATCTCCTTGTAAACTTAAGTTCATAAGTTTTCTTTTCTCTTTCTTTTCTTTTATTTGCCTTGCCTTGCTTTGATTCCTTGAGTTATGGGTCAAACTCTTAGGAAACCCTTACGAGACCTCACTCGTCCTCATAGGCGACTTTGGGGTTTTAAGGGCTTGTTGGACATTCTTTCTCTTTCTTTCTATTTTGTTTCTTTTGCGTCCAATAATTTCATCTTGTTCTCTTTTCTCTAGCTTTGCTCGAGGACGAGGAAAGGTTTAGCTTGGGGGAATTCGATGAGTGACATTTAAGTCACTCTTAAGGTAGCGATTTTGCTTTGTTTTAGCTTTTCGTTGATTGTTTTATAGTTTTTTGTTAAAATAATTCGTGCATTCATGCCTCGATGTATTTTGGATGAAATCGAATATGTGCTTGAATGTTTGGCTTTATTACGTGTTCATACCATTCCCTACCTCATTGCTTCCCTTGGTGTTTGTGCTTAGGATTTTGAAGTCAAGAATTGCAAAGAAGAAGCCAAGGAAGCACAAGAGCACGGGCGCGCACCAGCTGCCGTGGCGCGGTAGTTACTAACGTGTCGTGGCGCCTTTGTTATGGCGCGGCAATCTTCATTTTGTGTGCTGGCGCACAGCTTTGTGTGCGGTCGCGCACAGTAAAGAAAATTTCTAAAGCGGAGGCAGAATGTTTGTGCGGTTTGTACGCAGGCGCGCAGCTACAATGCGCGGGTGAGCAACTCAGAAGCAAAGCCGCGCAACCCACTAAAGCGCGGGCACGCAGACCCTTGTGCGTGGGCGGGCAATCTTCGAGTGCGGGCGCGCGCAGGACCCCTGTTTGGCTTATTTTGGCGGCTCTTTAAATACGCGAGGCTTGTTTTATACAGAGAGGAATTAGACTTCTTCCATTCTTTTTAGATCTTTTTCTCTAGTTTTAGGAGAGATTCATCTTTAGGTTTAGCTTAATTAGAGTAGTTTAGTGAGAGAAAGTGAGAGATCTTCAATGGTGGGATTTGGAGCTTGAAGATTTGGAGCATGTCTTAGGGTTTGGAATTGATTTGTTTGTGATTAAAATGCTTTGTTTTCCATGTCTTACCAACTATTGCATTTGAGGGGCCCATCAATTGTTGTGGTTGGGTGGATTGAACTAGGTTATGGCGATAGCATGATCTAGGAATGTCCATTAAATGATTTGCTTGATTTGTACCTCAATTCGTGTGGTTTATGACGATAGTGTAAGTTATGCTTGAGTTGAGAAATCAATTATTCCTGATAGGTGGTTAGATTGTGCTTTAAATCGTTGACATGAGTTGCTTAGTTCACGTTTCAATTCAATTTCACGCTTTATCATGCTTGAGTGAATTCTATGCCTAAACTGTTTCCCTTTGTGCTTTATTTCTTGTTTTAGTGTCCTTAGACTTTAGTTTACATATCCCTTATCACGGACTAGCTTAGTTGTTGATAACGTTTGGTAGTGCTTAATCGTTCCCTGTGGTTCGTCCCCTAAACTTTCCTTATACTCGTATTAGGATTGTTTGGGTTGTATAAATTTTATTTGATCTAGGAATAGATAATTGACGACGCGTTTATTCCCTCATCAACCTTATATGGTATAATTAACTTTGTGATATGTGGCAAGTATTTGAGTCATACGAGGTTTACATCAGGTCAATATGGTTGAATTTGCTATTTTGAGATTAAAGGATTTTATGATTACCATGGGATAAATGAGGAGTCATTTAGGATTATTTAAGGTCATCATCATGAATATTTGGAGGATTTTTGTTATCAAGTCTTACTAATTTTGGAACCTAGTTTATGTTGAGCGTGGATATTTTTGTGGTAATAATGACTTAAAGATTTTATATAAATGTGAAGTAAAGGATACCTTTTGGGGGACATGAACTGTGATATGAGTTTAGCATTATTAATTTATGATCGTTTGTATCTAAAGGTGGAAAGTATCGATATTGGTAGGATGAATATTGTGATGATTATTTAAAGCAAAATTGTTGATGGTTGAATTTTTGAAGGAACTTAATACAAAAATTAGAGGATTTTGAGTCAATTGAAGTGAAAGGAATCATAAGAAATAGTATTTGAGATAAAGAGAGTTGTTTGAAATCAAAGTTTATTTTGAAGAAATAATACCATGTGAAGGGATTTAATGAAGTTATCTAGGAAATGATTGTTTGGATGGTTACTCAAAGGATTTTACTCTAAGAGATTGAGGATTTTTCTCTAAGAGATTGACGACAAAGTTAATTCATATAGAGAAGTTATTAATGATAGAAGAATTAATGATTGCATTTTGTTCAATTGAGTTATTAATGAATTTCCTTAAAGATAAGTTATGGACTATAACAACCAAATTGAGGAATTTGAAGTAATGAAAAGAAGATCGAGTTTTTGAATGTTTTAAAGGCAAAGTATTACTTGAAGTGACCAAGAGTTAATGATTACGTTTTAAAGTTGTATTACCAAGATTCATGAAATTGTTGGGAAAATTGTAAATACTTTGAAATTTACCCTAAAACAAGTTACTAATCTACGAGCAATAAGAGGGTTAAGATGAGATATGTTCCTTTTATGCTTGGTACCTATGACAGTCTTTGGTATGAAGTTGAATAAATGATTATTTTAATTATAGAGTTCTTATAAAAAAAAATGTAAGACTTTTATTAAAACAAGTATTATACTACAATTATGCAAAATTAATTTTTCAAATATACAATTTTCAAAATAATGTTTTTGTATTCCTTTTTTTCTTAAATAATTGTTTAGATTGAAAACTTTCATGGATCTTTTAAAATATTTTATTATAATATGTGATTTCAATTCATACCTTATAATTAAAATATATATTGAGACTTTTACAGTGTTTTCAACGATCTCTCCTAATGTAAGTATATTAAATTTTTTTAAATGGACTCATAAAAATATTTTACGAGTTTTCTCACTAGTTTTGTATACAAAATCATTTTTTAATTATCTAAGCTCTTTTGGATGTTTGAATTGAATAGTAATGTGTTGAGAAACTTACTGGTTTTTCCTTACTTTGCTTGATGATTGTTGATAAAGTGTTAATTTAGTTGATTTAATGAGTTAATGTGTTGGTCGAGTTACGGGGACGTAAACTCTTTTTTAAGGGGGGTTAAAAGTGCGATAGAGTTTCGCGCGTTTGCTTTTCGAGTCATTTTTTGAAGTAATTTTGAGTTTTTTTCTTGAGTTAGATTTTAAATGTGCATGAGTCTAAGAATTTAAAATTGATTTCTTTATTATTTATACTAAGTTTTCGGGACAAAAACTTTTTTTAAGAGGGGTAGACTATAATACCCTGTATTTTTTAGAGACGTATTTTTGAATTACTATTTATTTAGAATTTTCTAAAAGGGGTATTTTGGTTAATTTACTTTACTATTTGAATTTTCTAGCCAAAATGATATTTGAATTTTGGTGCCAACATAATTTTCAAAAAAATAATTATTACTTTGGATTTTGGATAAATTTATTATCCATTTATTTTATTTTAAAAACCGGATTATTTATATATTTTCGGATATTTTAATTAAGAAAAAAAAATTATAGTTTTCCTATTTATTATAGAGGGCCGAAAAATCTATTTAATTAGGCTAGGACTTTTGAATTTTCTAGCATAAAAAATAAGATATTTTATGATTAATTAATTAGTTTGAAGTTGATAAGTTTCTAATTAATTATTTTCTACAAAATATATTATTTACACAATCATTTTTAATCCTAAAATCTAGGAAGATATTTCCTAAAATCTAGCTATTGAGGTCCGGAACATATGAGCTTAGGAAGGCTCATATTTTCTATCTTCCATCTCACAAAGATTTTATCATCTTATTTATTTACCTTATACCTTTCTTGATTATTCCCCAAGAAAAAAGCCTACTTACCATTTTATATTTCATGATTAAGCACTTACCTTTATTTCTTCATTTCTTAATCACTTATAAACTAGACTTTCCTAATAAATTCTTAAACTCTCTTTTTCCAAGTAATTCCTCAAACTAAATTTGTCATATTCTTCCTACCTTTTCTTACCTTACTTCTTGCATGCTCTAGCCTATAAATACCCTCTCATACCTCTCATATTCTTCACACCAAAACTCAATTCTCTTCCTCTCTCTTACTCTTCTTTTCCCTAAACCTTTTCCTACTTTTTCTTCTCCTCTTTTCTAAAAAAAAATCAGCCCGTATATCTTTAGAGCCAATTTTTTTAGGCACTTCTGGTCAATTTTGGGTTTTTAACAAAAAATTGTTCCTCTCGAAAACTCCTTGAGGTTAGGATCAATAATCACCAAATTCAGAGTTATACTCAAGGAGTTATAGCCCTTACAAGTTCTACCTATTCTTTTCCAATGCAACGAAAATTCAATTCTCTTTAATCCTGTTCTTTTATTTTCTTCATGGTTAGTTTTTCTAAAATATAAATTACCTATTTCAAAGTTATAATTTTATATTAAAGTATTATTTTTTAAAAAGAGTTTTGATAGTCCTTGCACAGTAGATTTCGGTTTATGTCTAAAGATGTTGTGGTTAGCCTTATGGTTTGTTAATTGCAAGGTGTATTCGTGATAGAACTTTGAAAGTTGTGAAGTGCTGATTGAGATTCAGAATCAAGGTACGTATAGGTGGCTAGATTACCTTCGAAATTGTTGAATGAATAAGCATATTTGTGTGATTTTAATTAAATTGTTTGAATTATAATTTATAAATTAACCTTGAGAATTCATGTTTTAATAAATATGTTTTGAGAATGGATTTTCATCTTCTTTTGAATGGTTTGAAATTAATTATTATGTTTAAAGGAATTTTGGTTTTTAAAAGTATGCATGTTGGATTTATTTAAGAGTTTTTAAAAAGGTTTGATTTTGAAAGCATGTTACATTAAATAAAAAGGAGTTTTGAATTCTTTATTATAAAGATTGAAATTATTGATTTAGAAATGATTTATTGAATTATTTATAAAAGCTTTACAGGCATGATTATTATATTAATCCCACTATGGGGATTCATTGAAGACTATAGACTTTGTATGACCTTGTCTTTTCTCCAAGAATAGTCTTTCAATATAAAGACACTAGCTTGGGGGGGTGTGCACACTTAAAGAGAGAAATTGAGTTTTTAAAAAGAGGAATTGATTTTATAAATTATTACTATTGAATTATTGAGTTATTGGAATTTGTTTTGAATTATGAGTTTGGAATTATTTTGAGAAGTTTGAGAAATGGTTTTTTGAATTATGAGTTTGGAATTATTGGAATTGGTTTTAAAAAGCATGTTTGCTAATAATTGAGTTTACTAATCTTGCACTTATCGTACTTAGCATATTTTTCTAATCCGTATTTCCGATTTGTTTTGGTTTGCCCTGTTTACCTAATAGTAAACAATGTTGTCTATTTTCAGGCGGAGTCATGAATTAGCATATGGGAGTCTCGGGATTTGCTTCACCTAGTTTAAGAATGTTAGTTTTGTCTTTATTTTGATTACTCATAACAATGTTACTATTTTAATAGGTATTAATAAAACAAAAGTTGAGTTTTCGCTGCAAGTTTTGTTATTGAATTAAAGTATTTTGAGTCGCATTACGGAATCACGCGGCGGGAAACTCCTAAATCTATTCTCTACGGTATAATTATACATATTTATACTAGCATTTCCGTAGAGGGAGATTTGAAGGTGTTATATAATGGTATTAGAGCTAGGTCTTAAAAAGATTAAAAATGGGAAAAATAATACTGTGGGTAGACATTAAGAGGGCATATAGGATAGAGTTTCGCATTTGTGTGTAAAGGTCAAAAAGCTTTTTTTTTTAATAAAAAAAATATTTTCTTATTTGGAAAGGATGATTAAGAAAAGGATTCTCGTGTACGACTCTCTGTTTAGGTAAGGCTCGTCTCGACAGTGCAGGTAACTTACCTGGGAGACGTGTGCTCGACTGTCTAATATCATGATTCAAGTACATTATTATTATTTTTTGAAAACAAAAAAAATTAAAAACTATTTTCAAAGTTTGAGTCGATGTGATTGCTTGTGCATTAAGTTGGTGTTATAACACCTTGGTCTATAGTTAAGAGTCGAATTTTTTGAGTTATTGCCATGGTTGGGTGATCTTGAGTTATAATTGGTTTATTATTAAGTTATGTATGGCTTATGCATATCGAATTTATGAGTTGAGTTGCTTATGTGAAAATACCATTGAATCGATAAATTTATATGTGTAAATAAGATAAAAAATGATTGATGAGATGAGGAAAGAAATTCTTTGATTTGTATTATGTGAAAAGGCGATGGGAGGTCCAAAATTTTGGTGTTTGATGATCATAGTTGTGTCATCTTAAGTTATACTTGTTGATCTATACGTATTGCTTCATGATTCATGAGTTTTGATTTGAATTACTCATGTGGAATAGATTTCATGTGTTTATTGAGGTGATTTATTTATATATATGTTTAAACAGACGTTCGATGAATTGAGAATGATATTCTTTAATATTTATACTTAAAAGGTGAAGGGATTAGTATGTATTAATTAATGAGTTTTTGACTAGAATAACTACCATTGCTCTAGATCTTTATGAGAAGCTTGACCTTGAAGTGTTTACTCAACGACCATGGCTAGTAATATTATCTCTAGCCATTTACCTAAAGTTAAAAAAGTTGAACCTCTATGTTAGAGATATGGGGATGTGGTTAAGGATGACGGGTTCTGAGGATGAGAAGCACCATCATGAGGGAAAGTGGCTAGCAACCTTGACTTGATTCAGAATGATTTTTACTACCTTAAACATGACTATGAACCTAAGAGAAGAGTTGTGGAACCACCAAAGTTATAACCCAATTTATAACCCAATTCAAAGCTCTAGCCATGCTCCAAAATACAGTAATTACAACCCTGTTTACCCAAATAAAAATCCTACTACACTTAGCCCTGTTATTGAAGCTTATTGAGCAGATTGGTAAGCCAAACTATGATGATCTAGATTATGATACTTCCAAAGATGACTTTGATTTTGAGAATTCGGATTAAGTAGTCAAATAACTTTTATATGCTTTCAGTAAATGTCTTAAGTGAAGGTATTCTTGTTTTAATTTTTTCTATGTTTTGGAATGAATTAAGTGTTTTCATGGTGTATACCTTTTTAATTTTCAAGTATGGTATAACCAAGAATTGTGTCTTCAAGAATGGGAAATAGACGATCTGGTTCCAATGTAGACAAGGGTCCCTTAAGAAGTTAACCAACATAGCTGAAAAATATCACGCAAGTGGTGAACTAAGGAAACCGTCATTCTGACTTGGATTCTTATAGTGAAACCTTTAAAAAGGATAGCCGCAGCTAAACCACCCGTATGCTTGTGAAAGGTAGACCCAACCTGTTTCGGGTTTTCTGATGTCCTGCGGGAGAGTTACAAATTCCGAGACTGGAACCGGACGCCTGTACCTGCAAAAATAACGGAGACTCCTGAGAGCTCCGCCTCCAACGGTCAAGTTAGTACCTGATTAAGGAGTAATTAATACAGAAATTAAAGTAATAAGATTTCTCTAGGTGAGAGTGCTTAGTGTTGGTAATCTGCGTCGTTAGCGAGATTAGCCGGTTGTTGGTGTTCCGTAATATCTCTGTTCTTCTCTGCTTGATTTTTCTTGTTCTTAATTAATGAGGATTAACTAAGTATTTATAGCCTTGAGAAGCGTGCCACTCTCTAGGTTTAAGGTAAACCTAGGGCTGACCGGGCCTCTAGACTGGATTGGGCCTTGATGGCCGGTTTTCCCATTTGGCATGGGTGGACACGTGGCGTGTCTAAATTGGTCCGTAGAGGACGTATCTGTGATTGACACGTGGCAGGCTCCTGTTGGCCTTCGTGAAGGACACGTGGCGGAACCTGGTTGGTCCACTTGTCAGACGGTGATTGGTGGATAAAAATCCCCTAATCATTTGCCCCTCACAGGTGGCACGTGACTGGTCACGTGTCGCCTGTGACAGGTGTCGCACGGTGACAGGCGACGGCCTGCTACAGGTGTCACCTTGCAAACGGCCGAGAGATTTTCCCGCCCGAATTTTTGAATTTGGAAGCGACCCTTCGCCTTCTCACTTTGCCTATAAAAGGAAGTGCTGACTTCGGTCATTTTCACATTTGAGAACTTTGCGAGAACATTCGGACCCCTGAACTTGCTCTGACATTTCGGACCTTTTCTGCCTACCGCCTGTTCTGACAAGCCGATTGCACCGGACTTCCAGAACTTCATCAACCGTCACTCGTTCAGGTAAACTCAGTTCTCTTACTCTTAATTTTCTTTTTATTTTTTGAAATGGCACCACGGAAGCACACGACACGACCTAAGTTAGTGATCAGTCGGTCACCGGGGACGGCTGAATCTAGGACTAGGAGTGCCGCCTGCCCTTTTCTGGACCCATCTTTGCCCTTTATACAAAGTCCGACTGTATCTGTGTCTATGCAGAACGTGATGGCCAGAACGAAACAGACTGCCATGATATCAAACTCAAACGGCTCCACCCAAAGGGTGCTCCTTAGTGAAACATCTGACCAGGCGCCAGATGTAGAATTGAAACAAGACGGCTGCCAAGCCGACAGTTCTGAGAGAGGGGCCAAGGTGGTCCCTTCCCATCTTACAGTTGACATGTCTAATTTTCCTCCTGCCCCTTCTAAGGGAGAGGAGGCGGGCCCCTCTGGGAAAGGGGAGGAGTCGTCCTCTTCGGACTCATCAGAGGACGAGTCCGAGTCCAGCTCTTCTGGCCACAGTTCTCTAGGCTCAGAAGAAAAACATAGCCGCCTACAAGAGGCGAGACTTTCTCACGCAGTTGAGAAGGGGGACAATTGGGCGGAGCCGTCCGCCTCTTACAGAGAGGAAAACGCCCCCTACTACTGCATGGTACCCCGGGGCCGGATTGCAACCATGCAAGACAACGTGGCGAGCTTTATTGCTAACCACAAAAATGGGCCCGGAATTTTTACTGTTCGTGTCAGATCCAGAAGACACTGTCGTCTGGCCGGCTGGTACCAGCTATGGTGACGGCTGCTTTGGCTGCTATGTGGCGGCCATCAAAGCTGGACTGCGCTTCCCATTACATCCGGCTGTTCAGCGGATTTTAGATGGGTATGATCTGGGGTTATGGCAGTTAGCCCCCAACTCTTGGGTAAACGTACTCGGCTATGTGGCCGGGTGCGAAATGTACGGGGTGGAGCCAAGCTTTGAGGCTTTCGCCCACATGAACTATCTCAGCCGGACCCCTAAGTCGGGAGGTACCGGCTGGTACCAATTAACAAGCCATAGGGGTTACCTCATGACGAGAGGTAAGGCGAACAAATGGAAGGATTGGCGGAACACCTTCCTTATCATTGAGGGTTCAGACACGGAGCTGAACCAACGTTTTAACAAGTGGAATAGGGATCCGCCTCTTCTCGCAGGCGGCCGCAGCATGCCGCCTGTTCCCCCAAAAGCTAAAAGAGAGATCCTAGACAAAGGACTCTTCAAAGTAGAGACTAGGGTGAACTCTACTTCAGGGGTACGAGAGCAAGTACCCCTAAACTGCGTCCCGAGCTTCAAGTGGCTCTATGACGAGTACTTTCTGGCCGCCTGTGGCCTCAGCAGTCGGTGCTCTAGAGGTAGCCGGCCTGACAAATACTCTGTCTTTTCACACCTTGTTTACTTGGGATTTTTACTAACTTTGCTGTTTATTTCTTGCAGCTGACGCCATGAGTAAAATAACAGCATCCAAGACTGCGGCGGCCATGTTGCGGGCCTCGCTCATGAAACAGTCTTATGCCGACTCCCCCAACAAGGAGGCACCCTTGGTAAGCTTCGAAAGCTCTTCCTCTTTTAGTTGTCATGCATATACTAACACTTTTTGTTTTCAGTCTGGCACTCCAAGGGCTTCTTCCTCGCAACAGCCGGACCCCAAGGCCCGGAGGACGACTGTTGCAAGCTCTCCTGGGTCTTCCAGGAAAACAGTGGCGGCTGAGAAGCAGCCGGCCACTTCTTCTAAAACCCCGGCGGGGCCGCCTAGAAGTATGGACAATCACTTGTAAAAACTTTCACACTTGCTTCCTTCTTGACTAGGTCTAACTTGTTTTTTTCTTTTGCTTAATGCAGCCGGCCCTCAGGGGCTTGACTTGGTTGAGGTAGCCAAGTCCATGGTTAAAGTAGTTCCTCCATCTGAAAGGGAGGCGGTCAGGGGTGCCGGCACCCTTGACCTTGATGGGATTTCAGGGGTCCTTGCTGAGGTATACTTAGCATATTTTTGAGTTTTTGAGTTCCAGGACACCTGTTATCTTTTTTGTTTGGAAGCTAACGCCTGTTTTTCTTTGTACTTAGGCCCTGCTCCGAGTCAACAGCCTTCGCAAGCCGATTGATCGGAAAAAACAAAGAGGTAAAGGCCGCAAAAGCTATGGCCGCCTCTAGCTGTGATAAGGCAATGTTTCAAATTTCCCAAAATGAAGTACTGACAATTGATCTTCTTTATTATCAGGCGCAAGCTACCGCCGTTGTTCGGGCTCAGTTAGAGGTGGCCCAAAAGAAGGTTGACGAGCTGGAGGCGACCGTCACAAACCTTAAGGCCGAGCTGAAACCTCTTCGCCAAAAAATGCACTCTTACGAAGCCATGGAGAAGTCTTTTGGCCAACGTAAAAGAACGCCTGGTAAGCCAAGAGAAGAGTCTTACCCAAGAGCTCTCGGAAAAGGCCGAGCAAGAGAAGACAGAGCTCGTCCGGGAGATGGTGGAAGACTCTGCTCAAATCCAGCGCATGACCTGGGAACGACTGTTCCCAGTGCCGACTTTGCCTCATGGAAAGAACGTACCGCCAGTGTTCGGAAAATATATAATCAACAGATCCTGGCGGCTGCTGAAGAAGAGGCGTTGGAGGAGGAGGAAGAGCCGGTTGTGGCGCTTGTGCCACTTGGGGGTAAGGCATCAAAAGAGGGTGCAGCTAAAGCCGAGTCCAGCAAGAAGAGTGCTGACCAGGCGGCAGCTGCTGATACTGAACTGCCCCTTCTTAAGCTTTAAGTATTTTTTCCGCGGCCTGCGTGCCGTTTGCTTTGTAATTACCCGGCCAGGGGGCCGGGGTTTTGAATATTCTGCTGGTCTTTTATGACCGGCTTATTTTTAATCAAATTTTTGTTTTGGTTCAAATTTGTCTAAGTATTCCATATCAAATTTGTCTAAGTATTCCATATCTAATATCCCTTTGTTCACTAGACCGACTGTTGTGTATGGCCGAACGTTAAGACAGGTACAAATAGTAAGTATGCCGCCTATGCCCCTGGACGACTGGTGGTCTGTTTCCAGGGTAGATGATCAGTCGGCCATTTATTCAATCGGTATTCGAACTATTTATTCAATTGGTCTGACCAAGTAAATAGTATTACCTAGTTGCCAAGGAATTAAGTAGGATAACAAGCGGCGGGTGACGGTTGTTTCCCTTTATTGCCAATGTTGGCTTTTAACTCGTAATTTGTTAACCTAGCAAGAGTATTGGTTGAGAGCCCTTGTTTATTAAAAACAGGTGGACGACTCATACCTTTTAGGCTCCATACTAAGTTTGAGTGACTATTAACCTAGGAGTTACTTAGTCTTCGTCACAATCTAGATTGAGTAGTAGAGGTACCAGGCGGCGGAGGACGGTTGATCCCCTTGATTTGCCAATGTTTGTTGGCTATTAACTCAATAGGTTACCTAGTAGGAATAGGGGTTTGAGTGCCCTTGTTTGTTTGAAACAGGCGGACGACTCAAACTTTTTAGGTTCCATACCAAATTTGAGGGAGTGACTATGAGTTAACTTTGGAGTTACTCAGTCGCCGTCACTTTTGTTTGAGAAGTAGAGGTACCAGGCGGCGTAGGCCGGCTAGACCCCTTGATTCGCCAATGTTTGTTGGCTATTAACTCAATAGGTACCCCCTGCATTTATCCCAAGTAATACAGGCGGTCATCTGACTCAGATGTCAACTGCTACCACTGGTTTGGTTAGTGATAGAGTTGTCCTTGTCTCAAAAACGGCTACGTGGTTGCCCTTGGGACAGTCGTATAGGTGCCGTGTAATTAGTTTATAGAACAATGTTCCACCCAAAAGGGAGCTGCTCTCTGCGACGAATTTCATCCGGAGGGATGCCGTCGGACGCCTGCTATGATGTTGGGACAGGTCGTATTAGTTTTGTAGATTTGATCAGTTGGCTTGGCGCCTGGTCTGATCATTCGGCCGGTGGCCTTGGTAAGTTCTTGGTGAACGTAGGTGCTAAGTAAAAGAAAGGTAGCCGCCTGTTAGGCACAGGGTCGGCCAGGCCCTAATCTTTTTAGCTAAGTATTGTGAGTAAAATACTCAATGGAGAGTAGCCGACTGTAAAGGAACAGACGGCATGCCCCTCAGAAGATAGAGTGAAAAACTCAATGGAGAGTAGCCGACTGTAAAGGTACAGACGGCATGCCCCTCGTAATAAATAGTAAGTGCAAACTTTATTAAGTAGCTCTTTACTTTACATCTCTCAGAAGAAATATTTTTTAAGGTTATCTACATTCCAAGTTCGAGGCAACGGTTGTCCGTCTGGTGTTTCCAGACGGTAGGTACCGTCCCTGACTTCCTCATAGATTCGGTAGGGTCCTTCCCAGTTGGGAGTTAGTTTTCCAGACTCATTAGCCCTACCAACTGCTTCCATTTTTCTAAGTACAAAGTCCCCTACTTTGAGTGGACGCCTGTGTACTTTTTTGTTGTATGATCTAGTCCTTCTCAGGCGATAGATCTCATGGCGCAAAACAGCATTGCCCCTCTTTTCAGGAAGTGAGTCTAATGCCAGGCGCATGGCTTCCCAGTTTGCCTCTTCGTCATATAGCATTACTCGAAGAGTCGGCTCGTAGTGTTCTATTGGAAGAACAGCTTCCGCACCATAAGTTAGGAGGAACGGAGTTTCTCCAGTCGCCCCTTTTTCAGTCGTCCTAATGGCCCAGAGAACATGTGGTAGTTCATCCGCCCATAGGCCGCCTGCTCGTTCAATCTTTTTCTTGAGACCGTCTGAGATGATTTTATTAAAGGCTTCTACCTGGCCGTTTGCTTGTGGACGGCCGACAGATGCAAAGTAGTGTGCAATTCCTTGGTCTCCCAACCAGCTTTTGAGAACAGGCGTCTCAAATTGGGGACCATTATCAAAAACCATAGACATGGGAACCCCGAACCGAGTGATGACGTTTTTCCAAATGAATGAAATTACATCTTTCGTCTTGATTCCCTTTACAGCCTCCGCCTCTACCCATTTAGTGAAGTAGTCAACGGCAACAAGTATATACCTTCTGCCGCCTGTAGCAGGCGTATATGGACCCAGAATGTCCATGCCCCACTTAGCAAACGGTAGTGGGCTGTGAATGGTAGTGAGGTCAGTAGCCGGACGGTGAATTAATTTGCCAAACCTTTGGCACTTGTCACATTTTTTTCACCATCTCCATTGCATCTGCTTCCAAAGTAGGCCAAAAGTAGCCCTGCCGCCTTGCCTTTGAGCAAGCATCCTACCACCTATATGAGAAGCACAGAAACCAGAGTGAAGATCATCTAGTATCTCTCGTCCCTTTTCAGGAGTAACACACTTTAAGAAGGGTTGAAGGTACCCCCTCTTGTGAAGTTCTCCCTGTATCATTTCAAAACAGGAGGCTCGTTTTTTCAGTGCTGCCGCCTGTTGAGGATCATCCGGCAGTGTACCGTTTGTCAGATATGCCCTGATTGGATCCATCCAGGTTGAGCTTCTGTCTAGGATTCCAATAGGGTTTTCCTCGATGCTTCTCTTCTCCATTACTTCCCAAAAAACAGTTCGAGGAGTATCGGAGGAGGCGGATGATGCTAATTTTGACAGTGCATCTGCCTGGTTGTTTTCTGATCTCGGCACTTGGATCAGATGGAAATCCTCAAGGGAGTCGACTGCTTGTCGGACCGCCTGTAAATACTTGATCATGGCCGGATGGGTTGCTTCGTATTCGCCATTGTACTGACTCACTATCAATTGTGAATCAGAACAGGCGTCTATTTTTCTTGCCCCTGCCGCCTTGCACATGCGGATCCCGGCTAGTAAAGCTTCATATTCTGCCTCATTGTTTGAAGCCTGAAAACTGAAGCGTAGAGCATACTCGAACCTGTCGCCCTCTGGAGATTGACATACGACGCCTGCTCCACAACCATTTGAAGTAGAGCTTCCGTCCACATATACCTTCCAGACTTGGTCTGGAACTTGAGAGTCAGGAGGACGAGTCATCTCTACAATAAAGTCAGCAAAGGCTTGCCCCTTCACTGCTTTTCTAGGCTCGAAAGTAACTTCGAGGCTCTGTATTTCTATGGCCCATTTGATCATTCGTCCTGACGACTCCATGATGGTAAGGGGCCGCTTGATTGGTTGGTCGGTATACACGACGACTGCATGTGCCAAAAAATAGGGCTTCAATTTTTTAACAGCCATGAAGAGTGCAAGACCAAATTTCTCCACTAGGGGATACCTCAACTCGGCATTTTTCAGTACGTGACTGACAAAGTAGACCGGGAGCTGACAGCCGTCCCTTTCAGCAAGGAGCACAGCGCTTAACGCATGATCAGAAACAGCCAGGTACATGTAGAGATCTTCTTTGGGCAAAGGGCTGACCAGCCTCGGCAAGGAATGCAAGTGAACTTTCAATTTCTGGAAGGCGGCCTCAGCATCCGGCCCCCATTCGAACCTTGCCTTTTTCTTAATTGCCTGGAAAAAGTATAGGCATTTGTCGCCTGATCGGCTTAGGAATCTCCCAAGGCCGCCAGACAACCTGTTAACTTCTGAACCTCTCGGACGGTACGAGGCGACTGCATGTCAATGACCGCCTGTACCTTCTCAGGGTTCGCCTCTATTCCTCTCTGATTGATAAGGAATCCGAGAAATTTCCCAGACTCAACTCCAAATACACATTTCTTGGGATTGAGCATGACATGGTGCCGCCTGAGTGTGGCGAAAGTTTCTCGGAGGTCCGCCAGATGATCTTTCTGAAGTTTAGTCTTGACAATCATATCATCAATATATGCCTCGACGTTTCTCCCAATCTGATCAAAGAACACTGTGTTTATCATTCGTTGGAAGGTAGCCGGGGCATTCTTAAGACCAAACGGCATGACCGTGTAACAGTATAACCCCTGATCAGTGACGAAGGCCGTCTTCTCCTGATCTTTCTTCCATAATGGAATTTGATGGAAACCAGAATAGGCGTCCATAAAACTCATCAAGGCATGGCCGGCTGTTGAGTCGACCAGGTTATCAATTTTAGGCAGAGGGTAACTGTCTTTGGGGCACGCCTTGTTTAAGTCTGTGTAGTCTACACACATTCGCCAGGTGCCATTCAGCTTTTTAACAAGCACCACATTTGCAACCCAGTCTGGGAAGTAACATTGCCGAATGAACCCTGCATCAAGTAATTTTTTGACTTCGGCGGCTGCCGCCTGACTTCTTTCTTCGCCATGGTTCCGCTTCTTTTGCCGTACCGGCTTCTTTTTCGGATCCACAGCGAGTTTATGTACTGCCAGATCAGGACTAATGCCTGGCATTTCATGGACTTCAAATGCAAAGATGTCCTTGTATTCTTTCAACAGGTTGTGAAAGTCGTCACCGAGGTTTCTCAGAGCAGTCGTCCCAACTTTGACTGTTCGGTCAGGACGTGAGTCGTCTAATATCAGGTCCGCATGCTCACCAGCCGGCTGAGGGCGGAACTCATCCGGCCGCTCCTCTGCCAATGATTGCTATTTTCTTGTTTTTCTTGCGGACTCTGTCTGGGACGCCTTTCTCTTTTTGTCGCCTGTTTCTTGAACAGGCGCACTTTCCTTGACATTGTCAAGGTCTGTTTTTTCTCCACTTGACCCAGTGGCCATAACAGTGGGCTTGACATCCGAGAGATAGCACTCTCGGGCCATCCTCTGATCTCCCCTTAAGGAGCCGACTGTTCCATTATCCCTCTCAAACTTAAGCAGCATAAGAGACGGGATTATAACAGCCTTGGAATTATTCAGGGTTGGTCGACCCAGAATCATGTTGTAGGCCGAGAGTTCCTCTACTACTAGGAACCGGACTACCATGTGTCGTCCTTCCCCTTTTTCGCCCAGGCGAATGGGTAAATCTATTCGTCCCAGTGGGTGGACGACTCCTCCTCCAAACCCTATTAAAGGGTGGAGGCCGGATGTATGCAGTCCGTCTGATATTTCAGTTTTGACAGACATTTGCTGCTGATGAGATCTGAGGAGCTCCCGGTATCTATGAGAATTCGGCCAACTCTCTGGTTGGCCACTTTACATTCAATAACGAGAGGGTCGTCATGCGGCCCCCTTACCCCTCCTAGATCCTCTTCAGTGATGACAATCTCAGGAAATGTATATTTGGACGGCCGTTCTTGGTGAACGGAATTTACATCTAGCCGCCTTATATTATCTTTGTTGCCCCTAATAGTGGGGCCGCCTCCTGAGAAGCCGCCTGCAATGGTGTAGACGACTGCATCATCTGTATCAGAACTGTCAGCCTGTTGATTCTTTTTGGACGACTGCTTTTTTGAGGAAGTGTTCCCCGTAGGTTTCTTGACATAAGTGTCAAGATCACCTTGCTCAGCCAAGCGGTCTAGGTACCGCATGAGACTGATGCAGTCATTGGTGTGATGACCAACGTCATCATGATAAGCACAGATTTTGTCTTGGTTCCGGTTGTTTGCAGAACCCTTCATGGGGAGCGGCTTCTCAATTGAGAACCGTCCCTTTATTTCTTTTAGGATAAACTGGTTATCCTTGTTAAACACATACTTTGGGGAGTATGGTTTGAATTCTTTTTTCTTTTTCTAGGCCGGCTGTTTAGAGGAATCAGCCGCCCAGACCTCTTTTCTTTTCTCATCTTTGTTGGACGACTGTTTCTGTCGTCCCTCTCTTTTGTCGAACCTTTTCCCGTCCGACTGTTTTATTGTACACAGATCAGTCGCCTGTATATAGGCTTCTGCTTCAATCAAGGCCTCTTGAAGAGTCGCCACCCTTTTTCGAACTAAATCAAATTTGAAGGTAGACCCGTCTTTAAGACCTCTAAAAAAGTCAGTATAAGCTACCTCATCCGGTAACCCTTGAATCTGTATTCTCATCAGATTGAACCGCCTGATGTAAGAACGAAGCCCCTCCTTCTCGCCCTGCTGAATTGTTCCCAAATCAAGGGTCGTTTTCTTCGCAGGGATGTTCATAGCGAAGTTGGAGGCAAATAAGTAAGCAAGCGTCCTGAAGCTGTTTACACAACCAGTCGGCAGGTTGCCGAACCATTGCTGTGCAATTCCCTTGAGAGTCGCTGGGAAACACTTGCACCAAGTGGGATCATCCAACCCTTGAAGGTACATCAGGTTGGTGAATGCCATCAGGTGGTCTTCTGGGTTAGTAGTGCCGTCATAGGCGCCTACTAGAACATTTTTTACTTTGGCCGGCTGAGCGGCTTCAGTAATTTCCTTGGAGAAAGCCGATGGCTGTTCACCAAGTCTAAGCAGCCGTAGCTGCCAGTCCATAGGTTGGACGTTTTTTGCTGCAGGTCCACCAAATGGAGGTGGCTGCATAAAATACTGTTGTTGCGGCACAAATGGTAAGTTTGGTACCGCCTGGGCACTATGAAAGCCGGACTGACGGGAGGTGCCGCCTGACTGACTCTCATGGTACGACTGAGTATGCCTCATCGAGGCATTTCGCAAACTGTCTTGAAAATTTAAAGTAGAAGCCGACTCTGATAATCGGTCACTCTTCTTCTGCTCTAGCAGGAGCCGAGCATCTGTGAACGTTTGCTTTGACCCATCCGCCTGAATATGACGGACCGGTTTCCTATTTCCCGTAGGATAACGGAGTTTTGTGAAATCAAGAGCAGGTGGCTCTCGCTTCTTAGATTTAGGATGAGGAGTCGCCTCTCGCCCTTGAACTGGCTTCCTCTTCAGTGAAGTGGAAGGTTTCTTGGCCGACTGCTCTTTGACTGAAGCAGGCGGTTTTTTGTTGATCAGCTCTTGAATCTCTCCCTTGAAGTCCCTCATGAAAGTCATGAGTTCGTTCCTTGTGATGGGAGTAGACCCATCAGTCGGCTGTTGCCGAGCAGGCGGTGCACCTGCTGGCTCGCCTCCTGTTTGAAGATGCTCCCGTTCCCTCCTTTCGGTATGACGGGTACGTCGGGCCCTTAGGGTCCCGTTTGGAGCTGTATGAGTTTCAACTTCAAATTCACTTTCGGTATCATGGTCCGACTGAACTTGAGGATCGTCTAGGGGACGCCTCTCTTCAGGAGTCGGTACAGACTTGGATGCCATCTCTGAAGTACTCTCCCACAGACGGCGCCAAATGTTTCGGGGTTTTCTGATGTCCTGCGGGAGAGTTACAATTCCGAGACTGGAACCGGACGCCTGTACCTGCAAAATAACGGAGACTCCTGAGAGCTCCGCCCCCAACGGTCAAGTTAGTACCTGATTAAGGAGTAATTAATACGGAAATTAAAGTAATAAGATCTCTCTAGGTGAGAGTGCTTAGTGTTGGTAATCTGCGTCGTTAGCGAGATTAGCCGGTTGTTGGTGTTCCGTAATATTTCTGTTCTTCTCTGCTTGCTTTCTATTCTCCTTAATTAATGAGGATTAATTAAGTATTTATAGCCTTGAGAAGCGTGCCACTCTCTAGGTTTAAGGTAAACCTAGGGCTGACCGGGCCTCTAGACTGGATTGGGCCTTGTTGGCCGGTTTTCCCATTTGGCATGGGTGGACACGTGGCGTGTCTCAATTGGTCCGTAGAGGACGTATCTGTGACTGACACGTGGCAGGCTCCTATTGGCCTTCGTGAAGGACACGTGGCGGAACCTGGTTGGTCCACTTGTCAGACGGTGATTGGTGGATAAAAATCCCCTAATCAAAGATGGCTTGATTAGTCTAGTAGAGATTCTGAAAGGTTATAGCAAGACAATGTTGGAAAGAAATAATAGCGAAAAACAAATGACCAAAGCACGTGAAATGGAGTTTTTTGTTTGACCTAGTGTAACTTCAGATTTAAACATCCTAAACCCAAAGCAATCCAGCAATAAGGGATCAGGTAAAAGGAAAAAAGGAGAAAAAGAAAAAGCTATGGAACAACAACAAAGAAATAAAAGGAATTGTAGGACGTGTGGAGCTTATGATTACCATGATAGTCGTACTTGCCCTACCAAGAAGGCATCTTAACCAGGTAAATTTTCTCTCTTAGTTAGAACATGCAGATATGACAACATAATTCATAGATACAATTGCTATAACTTGAATATACGTCAGCTATAGCTTGGAGATACAATAACTATGATCTATGAATACAATTACTAGTAGAAAAACACAAATGTGCAAATAAATCTGTTATTTCTGACTTTCATTGGATTTATTTTTCAGTTTCTTATAAGGTGAAAGGTCAGCTAAATAAGATGATTAACTTTCGCTTTACATTATCTATCTTTGAAAGCCTTGTATCATCTTATATGTGAGCTTATATGATTAATTTTCTTGTTTTTGACCCACTTCTAACTTATGTATATGTATTGCTTCTACGTCATCTAGTTCTTGATTACTAACTTGAGGAGATTGAAATGATTCAAAAGTCTGATTACTAATAATTATTGCTACCAATGTTGCTGGAGCACAAACTGCAAGTTATCCTGCTGTAAATGGTATAGAGCATGCTGCTTCTTCCTATTGTTGTTGCTGCCTCTATATGCTGCTGCTGCTGCCTTTGTCTACTACTGTTGTTGCCTCTGTATGCTGCTGCTACTACCTATGTCTGCTAATGTTGCTTTTACTTCTATATCTAATCTTGTTGCTGCATTGTAATTGTTTTTTTTAAAAAAAAAAAAAATTTAGGACGAAAATGTAATATTATAAGCATTTAATAATAAATGTATCTAAGTTTATATATATATAAGTCTTATCGTCAACCTCATGAAGTCAACAACTACTACAATTATGTCCAAAATTAAATGCTCATATCCAACTTTGTTCTACATAATGTCAAAACAGGCTGAAGCAACATGTATACCGACTCCATATTACAGTCATCGTCTCTATAATTTATTTACCTGGATATCTATTCAACTACAGTACTATAAACCTGGCCAAGGACTAAGCTCGAGGAAGAAAAACAAGTTTACTAGACTTCTATTACAATCTCTATCAATCTTTTACAATAATAATAGAAGAAATGTTACTAATCAAAATGTAAAGAGTGGGAGGAGGCCTCTAAACCACGTCAAAATCACAATTCAATTGCCAATCCTAATTATATAAATTACAAAACCATAGTAAGTACATCATAATACAATTGTAGATATATGCACCAAGCATTTCACTTTCCACACTAAAACTCAACTATATATTCAATTCGCCAACTTTGCTTTCTTCAACACATCTTCTTTGACCTTGCTGTACTCGTTCTTCAAAATCTCACAATAATATTTTGCTCTCAAAGTTTTTAAAATATGGTCCTGCAAACACATACAATACATTAAATCAAGCTTGCACTGAAAGGAATCAATCAACATTTATTAATTGAACGTCTTACATTAGATTTTTTAAGAATTGTATCCCAATAATTTCCATGTCCCATGTAAGTTTCCATGTGTCTCATTGTAATGAAACCACTATCCACAACATCAAGCTCATTTGATTTCCATACCATTCTGATTACTCTTGGCTCGAAGTTAGCTACCAAATTAGCTCTTGGATCCTTTCTTTCTTTCAAAAATTCTAAAAGGAAAGAAGCCTACAAAATATACAATTTTTCATCATTTAACATTTGTCAAGAACAATAGGATTAAAAAAATATCTGTAAGTTCCCAAAAATCGATAGATAGCCACCATAAATTTCAATGACTTTTCCAGTCAAAATCCTTTGGTCAATCACGTCAACCTTAGAATACTTGAAATTAAAACAGAGAACTATATAACATCCACGATGGATAAAAGAAAAAAATACCTGAAACAATAAAAGAAGAAGTAAATTAGTGAATGCAACAACTTAAAATTTATACACATCTACCCTAATGTATTTGATATGAAAATCAGCATTCAAATTCAAGTATATATTTGTTTGTGATGGAAACACAGCTGCAGCTCCGCTCATGGAGTTCTTCCACCAAGTATGACTAAATCAGCTCAACTCTGTCGAGCCTGTTGCTGCCAACTGCGCAACCTTTGCTGCTTCACTATCTGTTTTGCTAGAGCTACTGCTACTTCTGCTCTGCCCTGTTGAGGTTGCTATTACAGTTGGTCTGGTAAGGGTGCAGCTACTGCTTCCCTGCTAAGGCTGCTGCTGTAGTTAACCTGGCAAGGCTGCAACTATTGCTGCCCTGCCGAGACTGCTGCTGCAGGTGGCCTGGCAAGATTGCAGCTACTGCTGCCCTGCCGAGGCTACTGCTGCAGCTGGCCTCGAAAGGTTGCAGCTGCTGCTGCCTTGCCGAGGCTGCTGTTGCAGCTACCCTGGCAAGGCTGCAGCTGCTGCTACTCTGCTGAGGCGGTTGCTGCTGCGTACCTCGCACCTCAGACACCTTTTGTTTCTTTAAAGCACGTACTTCCCCGCAATGACAAACATCTCACTTTGAAAATACAATTGTACATGCTGCTCGTGGTATTTTCAATCGCTTGATTCCCTTTAATGCTCACCTATATATGTTAAACTACTCTTGCCTGTTATGCACCTTTCTTACATCAAATCTCTTTTAAAAATCTATCATGAATAAATGCCAACATATTCGCTTTACATTATCAATTTTTGAAAGCCTTATATATATCATCTTATATGTGAGCTTATATTAGATAAATTTGCAGATACACTGGATAAAATTTGCAGATACACTAGATAAAATTTGCAGATACACTAGATAAAACTAGTAGATACATTAGCAAAACTTGTAGGTACATTAGCAAAAGGCTGTAGATACATTAGCAAAAGCTTGCAAATACATTAGCAAAAACTTGTAGATACAACAACTAAAATTTGTGCACACACCTAAATTTGGAATAATGAGCTTGCATGTACATTAAATAAAATAATATATTAATTAGAAATCATTACTTACAAGATCGATATCTGAAGTATCAGGATAATTGGAGCATTTGAGCATGTTGGCCAATCTAAATTTAAATTCAATGCTACTCTTCACTATTTGCTTTTTTCCAGAAGATTTTGAGTCACATCAACCTGTGAATGAAGTCATTTAGATATCTGAGTTCATTAAATATTCCACTTTTAATAATGATTTACATGTACAACGTGCGTACTTACACAAGCTGTGGCACTATAGAAAAATCTCTTTGGTGATGCGAACCCACGACCTAAATCCTTTTGATTCAAAATCAATGCCCAGATATCAATAACATTCTTTGACAGCACACCTTCCAAAAGTGATGAAACATGATGACGTTCAACATGAAAGTCTCCATTATGATAAAAGACCTCACTACATCCAACAGAGGGAAAAAAAAAATTAGCAAATTTAAGTATATATTAACAAATTAAATGCAAAAGAAGGAATGCTATCATACTTCGAATCTCCGGTATCCAAATCATAATTGCACAACATCTTCTCAACCTTAGCCATCTTTTTTAGCACATCAATGTAACGGTCATAATAAGGAGACCTATGATACGAAGGAAGGTTCTTTGTCTTCCTTTGAGGGCGATCTCTTTCAGCTTTATATTCATTTGTGCTTTCAATTTGATAAGTTGAAACATCTTTTTTCCCTTCTGTCTTCCCACCTCGTTGATTCTTAACCACTAAATTAATGTTGGGTGGCATGTCCACATGTGGTGTGAGATCAATACCTAGGATTAATGATGGAAGGTCATTCTCTTGCCAAGTCGGTGGACATGTTTTCTCACAAGCCTTTTTCTTAGAAGTCTTGTTAGTCTTGTCATAAGACTTCTCAACACGATCAATTTCTTCGAGAACTCCTGGTTGTCCAAGAAAAGTGTCAAAATCACTAACATCTGCTTGTATCTGAGAAACTTTAGTAAATGCCTCTGTGGCAACTCTTTGTATCTTCTTTATGTTTTCAATGCCAAGAAAATCTTTGTCACCCTTTGCGATCACTTCTCCTAACTCAACAAAATTCTTTGCTGTTTGGTTGGTAATAGAACAAACCTTAGCAAAATCCTGAAATTTCAAAGGTTTAAAAGTTATAAATCATGGAAAATGAATTGATATGTTCATTGAGAAAAAATAAATGAATAAAAAACTATAACAAGTGCATACCTCTTTTGACGAAAGGGATTAATCAGCTTCAGATACATTGCTTGCTTTTTTCCTTTTATTCTTCTTCTTTCTAATATCACTCAAGGAAGGCAAAATCCTGCCTAATCCAAACCTTCCTGCATTTAACTCATCTGTAATTCTTTGTCCTATTGTAGATGAATTCCAACATGAAATAACAGGAACCTTCCTATCCCCTTTTCCTCCAATAAATTCTACTCTATCAAAGTAGAATAACTGCTCAACAAAAAATGGAATGTACAAATCAAAACAAAAATAAAGAATAATACCATAGGAGAATAAATAAAAAAAAAACATATATAATAATAGGTTTAATGATGAGATTAATAATAATACTTGCAAATACACCAACTATAACTTTCAGATACACTAGCTAAAACTTATAGATAGACCAACTTAAATTTACAGATACACTAGCTAAAATGCATAGATACACAAGCTAGAAGAGTATGTGAAAAGTAATTACCATGAGAAATAGCACAAAGCCCTTAAAATTAGCACCTGGGTTCTCTCTCCAACACAAGACAACATCTACTAAGTTTTGGATTGTGTATTGGCACCAATTGAACTGACTTATCTCACTTGTTTTCATCAAAGAAAACAATATCTTATAGTTGCACTTTTCACCTTTATGACCATTCAAACAACTAGAAACAACAAAAACCACAAAGTTCCTTTTAAAATCATCTTCATATCCGAGATTAAGAATCTTATCACACATTTGGCTTGTAGCGGGACTGCCAATCTTCAAATCCCATACATTCCTCCACTTACTTTGTAACTCACTAAACTCTTTTGTTTCATGATCATATTCAGCTTCTTTCACTACTTTTGCACCCATCGGAAGACCAAGAGTCAAATGCACATCCTCTGCATCAATATTGATTTTCCCATCTTGAAGATACAAAGTGCAGCTATATGGGTCGAAATTCTGAACAAGCCAAAGGCTTAATTTAGGGAACAACTCCCCAAAACCTAGAGTGAGTAAAGCACCAAACCCGATCTCCTGGACAGCTCGATGTTGGTCATCATTTAATTTGTTGGTCATATAGTATAGCTTAGCAGGAGACATCCGAGTACAAAGAGTACTTTGATTTTGTGTGTCTAAGATAGGTAGCTTCTGGATTACCGTGCTTGTACTAGTATGTGGCTTAGAAAACTCAAGATCTCTCACTCGTCTTTCCCTTGGAACTTTTACATAGGTACTAAGTTCCAATCCTCTTGCATCTTCCTCTCGCGAAAGAGTCTTATGCTCTATGACACTCATATCGATCTACCGTAAAATAAGAGAATAAGTAATAAGACATTAAAAGTGTCATATTAAAGTGAACAATAAACCAGTATTACAAACCAATTTTACAACAATAGGTACACAAATTAATTTCTACAGTTATTTTTTTTTTTTTATACCAATTTCTACAATTATATTATTAGTAAACAATATCAGATACATTAGAAACAATAGCATATACATTATATAGATGATCAATCAAAGTTCAAGAACAGAGCCAAATATTGGATTCCAGCCATACTGCTGTCCAAGTTCCAGCCACAACTATAAGCATAAATTAAATAAAGACCATAGCAATATTCTAAGAAGGCAATAGGAACCCCAACACCTGTGAACTCCACCTCCAGGGAAACAAAAGGACAGAAGCTCGAACTGCAACTCCGCTCATGGAGTTCTTCCACCAAGTTTGACTAAATCAGATTAAATAATTATACAACATATATAATAATCAGATTTTATATGATATAATTTAGTGAGTTGGTCTTATAAAGCAATATTAGATACATTATAATAAATCAATAACACATAAATTAGAAACCAACAGTGATATGCCGCTAGCTGTTTTTATGAACTAGAATTTGTCCACCATCATAAGCACTATAGTAATAATTTGGGATTTGTTCAGCAAATTTAACCAAAGTTTTAGTCAACTATCACAAGTTAAGATCTACTTAAATGTTACTTAGGTAGGACCTAATAATGTAGCATGCTACTTAATGTTTTTGAAGTAAACGAAATTGCTGACTAAAT
Organism: Chenopodium quinoa; assembly: GCF_001683475.1. NCBI lineage: Eukaryota > Viridiplantae > Streptophyta > Magnoliopsida > Caryophyllales > Amaranthaceae > Chenopodium > Chenopodium quinoa. The sequence continues at coordinate 26,307 of NW_018745580.1, forward strand.
ATTTTGCATCAACCATTTTAAGAATTGATTTCTACTAGTTATTTTTCAGCAAAGTTTTGACAAATTGATGAAAATATACCCAAAAAACTAAGCATTTCATGATAACTACAATTGATTAAGTATCTTGATTATAAGCAACAATTACAGCAAGCTAAAGTGAAATTTAAATCAATTTAGCATCAATTCGGATTATTACAGCAAGCTAAAGTGAAATTTAAATCAATTTAGCATCAAAATTGAAATTAAAGCAAGCTAAAGTGAAATATAAATCAATTTAGCATCAAAAGAGGGAAAATCAAAACCTAGATTACGTAAGCAGTAATGTTAGAAGTAATCTACGACAATTAATCAAACTAGCAAGTAATCTAAGACAACTAACCGATTATCCATACTGGAATTCAACAATCAAACTAAATTTAACAATCACAAAATATAACTACTCTATCAATTTACCATAATTATGAAATTAATAAAAAAAAAATTAACCCAACAATTATGTTTTGAATAACTTTTACCTCAAAATATAGCCTGTGCAATTCACATTCAACAAAATTTGCAGAATTTTGCTTTCAAAATCTTGAGCTAATGTGATTCGATTAAAGATTTGAGAGAAAATTGAAGTAAAATTACATTGATGGAGGTTCGAATAGGAGAGAGAAAGGAATGAAGTAGAGAGAGAAAAACATTTCATTCCTTCAACCAAAAAAAAAAATAAAAAAAAATGACAACACTTTCATATGTAGTTTTTGTTTTTTTTTTGTTCGAACATTTTCATATGTAATAATTTTTTCCTTCGATTCTTCAATATGTTTTATATGCAATAATTTGTAACAAACAAAAAAAAATGATGTGTTTTTGAAATAACTGATTCATTCTACATTATTATCATAATAAAAATATTTTTATTTCTATATTCTCTATTTAAAATTTTAAAATATTTTTTTTATTAGTAATCAAATTACTAATAGCATATATTTTTTTAGAATTAATCATTTTTAGCTTTTAATTATTTATGTATAAAAAGTACGACATTTTATATATGTTTCCTTAACCCAAATTGATGTAAAATACATAGTAATTATTTATGTTACAATCCAATTTTTTAAAATTTTCTTTTTAATAGCACAACCTTGAATCTAATGATCTGAAGAAATATATTGGGATTAATATTCATACCCACAATGTTTAATATACAATTTTAAAACACCTCATCATTTTGTTAACCAAATGAAAAATGATTCCAATTTTTTTTATCTAATTTACTCTTTCATTTCATAGTATAAAAAATAATAAAATATATAAATAAATAAATAAACTATAGTTATATTTTTGTCCACATGTAGTATATAAAAGATTTTATTTTTATTTGTTTAAAAATATATTGTCGAATTAATGAATTATAAAAAAATATTTAAATTACCGTGCGTGGCACGAGACCTAATCTATTAAATAAATAAATAGTAAAATTTCTTAGTAAATTATTGATATTGAAAAAAATAAGTTTTTTTATATAATAAAAAGTCATACGACGTCTACAAATTAAAGATAAATTTATCAAATACATAAAAACAAATCAAACAAAAATTATCTTCATTGAAGCCACGGTCGTTTAATAAATCGCATTGTGGTACATCCTTCGCATATATCGCTGGAATATGGATCATTTTAAGAGAGACGGTCTAACGATTCTTTGTAGTCAAAAGGATGAATTTCAACTAATTCAGTCAAATGCATTTGAAAACTTGACAACATTTGTAATCTCGCACGATTCTTTACCAACGAATCAATTATAGGATATAAGAACTTAGGCCTTGTTCTTTTGAGCATCTAGGCAGGGCAGAGCAAAGCAGGCAGAGCTGAGCAGAGCAGAGCAGATTTCAACATTATTATTATTATTATTATTATTATTATTATTATATTATTATTATTATTATTATTATTATTATTATTATTATTATATTATTATTATTATTATTATTATTATTATTATTATTACTATTATTATTATTATTATTATCATTATTATTATTATTAATATTATTATCATTATAATTATAATAATTATTATTATAATTATAATTATTATTACTATTATTACTATTATTATTATTATTATTATTATTGTTATTATTATTATCATTATTATTATTATTATTATTATTATTTGATTTTTTTTTAGATTTTTTTACTCTTTTTATAACATTAGCAAATGTGTTAAATAATATAAATATTAATTATCATCATTAAATATTAGTTATTATTATCAATTAATATTATATATTAATTATTTTTATTATTATTATTAGGGTTTTGCTACATAATAACCCTCCTTATTTCACTATTCTACGTTGTGCCCCTTCATATAACACTTTCCACACTGATTGGGGTAAAAATTACCCCTGCCACGTGGCCCAATGAGGGCCTGACACGTGTCACCCTCATACAGGCCCCCAAGGGATCCAATTAGAGGATGCCACGTGGCATTGAACCACCAATGGGGGAGTAGATTCTCATCTGCTATAAATAGAGGAATCATCCTCATTTATTGGTAATCATAAATATATACACAAATCCCGAGCAATATTAATTGCGGAATCTCCCAGAATTAGAGAGAAACACCCATTTTACTTTCCGCACGCTTACCCATCCGGAATCATACTAACTTGATCTTCGGAGGCGGAACTCCACCCAACCAGAGTTTTGTGGTTTTGCAGGTACAGAAGTCAGGCGCTCATACCCAGTATTGTAACTCTCCCAAGGGACTAAAACACCCGAAACATTTGGCGCCGTTTGTGGGGAGAGTACTACTGAGATGACATCTGATATTGTACCGAATGCAGAGGGCAGCCGGCCTACGGCTGACACTTAGGTCCATACGGACCATGAAAGTGGCAGTGGTGACGACTACGACGTCGAAACCTATATGGCCCCAGACGGGTCATTTCGATCTATGCGCACCCGTTCCAAGGAAACAAGGGAACGGGGCCACGATAAGTTGGTCCCAGCAACCCAGGCGACAAGCCTGTTGGACAACCCCAGGCGGCGAAGGGTGCTGCCCCCGTCACCAGAGACGAGCTCATGAAGTTCATGACAAGTTTAAAAGGGGAAATAAAGGACATTATCAAGAAGTCAACTGGCTCAAACTAGGGTCAGTCGGCGAAGAAGCCTTCTCCCTTCGGGAAGAAGCAAATCAAAGACCGGGTGCCTACTCCTCACCCCAAACCCAAGGGGACGGATGGGCCCCTGATCGACCTCTCCAAACTTTGTTTCCCTGAATCAGGGCAAAGGAAGGCCATCCGGCATACACAACCGGATGGGTCAAAGAAGACTTTCTCTGACGCCCGGATGTTCATCCAGGAGAAGAGAAGTCAAAGCATGTCTCAGTTGGCCTCTACGTCGACCTACTCAGACAGTTTCCAAAATGCTTCAATGAAGCATTCGGAGACCCAACAAGGGAGTCAGTCACGCGGCGTGTCCGCACGTACTGGCCCTCACGTGATCCAGTAGGCTCCTTATATGCCCCAACAGCAATACGCCCCGTATGGATCTCCATTCATGTAGTCGGCTCCCTTCGGGGGTCAGGCGGCATACCAGGTCCAGCCTATGGACTGGTAGCTCTGGCTGCTAAATCTTGGGGAACAGCCTTCGGCTTTCTCCTGGGAAATAACCGAGGCGGCACAGCCGGCCAAGGTTAAAAATGTGTTGGTCGGTACCTACGACGGTACCACTAACCCGGAAGACCACCTTATGGCATACACCAACCTCATGTACCTACAGGGGTTGGATGACACCGCCTGGTGCAGATGCTTCCCGGCTACATTGAAGGGAATAGCCCAACGATGGTTTGGCAACTTGCCGGCTAGATGCATCAATAACTTTAAGACGCTTGCATACTTGTTCGCGTCCAACTTCTCCATGAACATCCCTGCCAAAAAGACAAGTCTTGACCTAGGGGCTATCCAGAAGGGTGACAAGGAGGGACTTCGGTCCTATGTCAAGCGGTTCAACCTGGTCCGTTAGAGGGTAGCTACCCTCCAGGAGGCCGGATGGAGGCTGAGGCCTATATACAGGAAACTGAAATCTGCGCCATTAAGCACCCGTTGGAACCCAAGCGGTCCGACAGGAGAGACAGCCGGCTTACTCAGCTGGCCAAGAAGGAAGAGAAGAAAAGAAAAGAAGTCTGGGCGGCAGGTCGCACTAGTCAGTCGTCCCAGAAGAAACAAAGAAAGTTGGAACCGTACGTCCCTAAGTACGAGTTCAACAAAGACTGTTCCTCCATCCTCATGGAGATAAAAGACCGGTTGACAATTGAGAAACCGGCTGCAATGAAAAATTCTGTCAAGAACAGGGACAAAAGCAAGTACTGCCAGTTCCATGAGGATGTTGGCCATGACACCAATGGTTGTTATAGCCTCAGGCGGTTGTTGGACCGTCTGGCTGACGAGGGGACTCTGAAGGCTTATCTGGTGAAGTCCAAGGGCAACCCCAAATCAAGCGGTGGACAGCCGTCCAAAAAACCGGCTGCGAGCTCTGAAATTGATGAAGAGCACATCTTCACCATCGCAGGGGGAGGTCCGACCATCCGGGGCACCAAGGATAATATCCGGAAGCTGTCTAACCCAGAGGATGAGGGCCAGGCGTCGAAAGACACCTTCCTTGAGGTCTTCATCTCTAAGAAGGACAGGGGTATGGTCAGGCGGCCTCATGATGACCCCATTGTCATAGAATGCAAAGTTTCCAATCAACGAGTTGGCCGGATCTTAATTGATACCGGGAGTTCGTCTGACCTGATCAGCTACCAATGCTTGACAAAGCTCAAGTACAAGCCTAGCAGTATGCACAAGGCTCCTCACCCCCTAGTCGGCTTTGGGGGAGGAGTGGTACATTCGGTGGGAAGGATTGACCTACCCATCCGGCTAGGAGAGAAGGGGGAAAGGCGGCACATGGTCATCAAATTTTTGGTGGTCGAGGAATTGACCGCCTACAATCTTATATTGGGTCGTACCCTCAACGAGTCCAAGTCCGTCATCATCCCACCCCTCATGATGATTAAGTTTGAGAGGGATGACGGGTCAGTCGGTGCCCTACGCGGGGACCAAAAGACGGCTATGGAGTGCTACCTCTGAGACGTCAGGCCGACTGCTACGGCAGCCTGTCATAACGAGGAACCCACTGACCTCGATGACAAGGATTCCGGTAAAAAGCGAAAGGCGGACCAATTGACCCCCGCCAAACAAACAAAATAGCAATCACTAGCTGGTGAAAGGCTGGATGACTCCCGACCCCAGCCGGCTAGCGAGAGCATTGATGTCGTCCTGGACGACAGCCGCCCTGACAGAGCATTCAAGGTTGGGACGGTTGCTTTTGAAAAGTTGGGGGCAAACCTGCTCCAACTTCTGAGAGAGTTCAAAGACATTTTTGCCTTTGAAGTGGAGGAGATGTCAGGCGTCAGCCCGGATCTAGCCGTCCACAAGTTAGCCGTTGATCCCAAAATAAAGCCGCTTAGGCAAAAGAAGAGGGATCATGGCGAGGAGAGGTCTCAGGCGGCAGCCGCCGAGGTCAAAAAGCTCCTGGATGCTGGGTTCATTCGGCAATGCTACTACCCGGATTAGGTAGCAAATGTTGTTCTTCTCAAGAAGTCGAATGGTACCTGGCGGATGTGTGTAGATTACACAAATCTGAACAAGGCATGTCCGAAGGATAGCTACCCACTTCCTAAGATTGACAGCCTAGTCGACTCTACAGCCAGCCATGCCTTGATGAGCTTTATGGACGCCTACTCAGGCTTCCATCAGATCCCCCTATGGAAGAAGGATCAGGAGAAGACGGCCTTCGTCACTAATCAGGGGTTGTACTGCTACACGGTGATGCCGTTTGGGTTGAAGAATGCGCCTGCTACCTTCCAATGAATGATCAACACCGTTTTTATCAATCAAATTGGAAGGAACGTAGAGGCGTATATTAATGACATGATAGTCAAATCCAAGCTACAGGCGGATCACCTACCTGAATCTCCGAGAAACCTTCACCACCCTCAAGCAGCACAAGGTCATGCTTAATCCCAAGAAGTGTTTCTTTGGTGTTGAGTCTGGGAAGTTCCTCGGATTTCTGATTGATCAAAGAGACATAGAGGCCAATCCGGAAAAGGTACATGCGGTGATTGACATGAAGTCACCCCGCACTGTCAAGGAGGCCCAGAAGCTAACCGGTTGCCTGACGGCATTGGGAAGATTCCTCAGCCGGTCAGGTGAAAAGTGTCTTTACTTCTTCCAAGCAATCAGGAAGAGGTTTAGATTTGAATGGGGAGAAGAGGCTGAGGCGGCATTTCAGAGGTTAAAGCAACTCTTGCATTATTTTCCAAGGCTAGTGAGCCCCCTGCCTAAGGAGGTTCTCTACATGTACCTAGTCGTCTCAGATCACTCCCTTAGTGATGTTCTCCTTACTGAGAGAGGCGGCAAACAGCTCCCGGTGTATTTCATTAGCCACATACTCAAAAATGCTGAACTCCGGTACCCAATAATTGAAAATTTTGGGCTGGCTCTTTACAAAGCAGTCAAGCGATTGAAGCCCTACTTCTTGGCTCATCCGTTGATTGTCTATACTAACCAGCCACTCAAGCGTCCAATGACTACTATAGAGTCATCCGACAGAATGATCAAGTGGGCTGTTGAAATGCAAAGCTTGGAAATAACTTTCGAACCTAGGCGGGCAGTGAAAGGTCAGGCGTTTGCCGACTTCATTGTTGAGATGACTAGGCCGGAACAGCCGGAAAATTCCGATCAGGTTTGGAAGTTATTCGTAGACGGAAGCTCTACCTTGAACGACTGTGGTGCAGGCGTAATTTGCAAATCTCCGGAAGGGGATACGTATGAATATGCACTACGATTCAAGTTTCAAGCTTCAAACAATGAAGCTGAATATGAAGCCTTGTTAGCCGGTATACGCATGTGTAAGGCGGCAGGGGCAAGAAAAGTTGACGCCTATTTTGATTCTCAATTGATTGTTAGCCAATTCAATGGTGACTATGAGGTCACCCATCCGGCAATGATGATCAAATACCTTCAGGAGGTCAAAGATGAGGCGGTGACACTTGATGAAAATTCCATCTAAGTTAGGTGCCTCGGTCAGAAAATAATTAAGCGGATGCTTTGTCCAAATTGGCCTCATTCGCCACTTGTGATACACCTAGGTCAGTCTTCTGGGAGGTCATGGAAAAAAGAAGTATTGAACATGACCCCATTGGAATTCTTGACCGAAGCTCTACTTGGATGGACCCCATCCGGGATTATTTGGTAGATGACACTTTGCCGGATGCCTCTTCAGAAGCGGCTGCACTTAAAAAACGAGCTTTGAGCTTTGAAATGTACAAGGGGGAACTCTTCAGAAAGGGTTACCTCCAGCCGTTGCTGAAGTGTGTTACCCCAGAAAAGGGAAAAGAGGTGCTAGAGGACCTGCATGCGGGCTTCTGTGCGTCACATATAGGCAACATGACTCTAGCAAAGAGGGCCAGGCGGCAAGGTTACTTTTGGCCTACCCTTGAGGCAGACGCCATGGAGTCGGTGAAGAAATATGACAAGTGCCAGAGGTTTGGCCGGCTCATACACCGTCCGGCAACAGACCTGACGGCTATCTACAGCCCGGTTCCATTTGCACAATGGGGCATGGACATCTTAGGTCCTTATACGCCTGCCACAGGCGGCAGAAGATATATTCTAGTGGCTATAGACTACTTCACCAAATGGGTCGAGGCAGAGGCGGTCAAAGGCATCAAGACAAAGGATGTTATCTCCTTCATTTGGAGGAACATTATCACCCGGTTTGGGGTTCCTATGTCTATGGTGTTTGACAACGGTCCTCAGTTTGAAACGCCTACCCTCAAGAATTGGTTTGGAGATCAGGGGATCTCGCATTGCTTCGCATATGTTGGTCGACCCTAGGCAAACGGTCAAGTTGAAACCTTTAACAAGCTCATCTCAGACGGCATAAAACAGAAGATTGAAAGAGCCGGTGGTCTTTGGGCGGATGAGTTACCTCACGTCCTTTGGGCCATCAGGACAACAGAAAAGGGGGCAACCGGTGAAACCCCATTTCTCATGACATATGGCACTGAAGCCGTCTTGCCTATTGAACTTTATGAGTCAACACTAGAAGTCATGATCTATGACGAAGAGGCTAATTGGGAGGCCATGCGTTTAGCATTGGATTCACTCCCGGAACGCAGGGGCAATGTCGCCTTGCGTCATGAGATATACCGTCTGAGAATGACGATAGCTTACAACAAAAGAGTACACAAGCGGCCCCTCAAAGTGGGGGACTTTGTGTTACGAAATATGGAGGCAACTGGTAGGGCAAATGAACAAGGAAAGCTAACCCCCAATTGGGAAGGCCCTTACACTACTAGAAATAGGCCGTTTTTCGAGGGGATTGTTCCGACGGACCTAAATTCCGTCGGAAAATCCGTACTTTTCGACGGAATTATGGTCTGTCGGAACATTCCGTCGGAAACGAGCCCGTTACGACGGAAAATCCCTCGGATTTCTTGCGACGGAAATAAATTCCCTCGAAATATTAGGCTTTAAACGGAATATTCCGTCGGAAAGTTAGTTTTCCTACGGAATTTATTCCGTCGAAATATTCGTACGGAATATTTCCTCGGAAAACCCAAATATTCCGAAGGATTTTTATCCGTCGGAAAGTTTCCGACGGAAAAATCTGTCGGAACTTTCAAAAATATAAAAAAAAAAAAAAATCAGACAACTCTTTCAATTGGGAACCCTAATAATCTTCTCCCTTATTCCGCCTCTTTTCCCTATCTCTCTCCTCTCCTCTGATATTCTCCCTTTCTCTCTCCTCCTTCCTCTTCTCTTCCTCTTCTTCTATGATCTCCTCTCCTCTCCTCTATCTTTTCCCTTTCCCTTTCTCTCTCCTCTTTCCTCTTCTACAACAACATCAACAAGCAACAAATTTTCGCCGCAACAACAACAATCAATCACAGATCTCGTCTTCTTCAACAACAACAACAATCAACAAAAGGTCGCCGCAACAACGACAATCAACCGCAACATCAACAAGCAACATCAATTTGAATGTAATTATAATTGTGCAATTACATAATTTTTTTTTTATTTTCGTTGTATAATTTTCGGTTTTTTGAATTTTCGGTATTATTTAAACAAAATGTGTTAATATAATTTTGTTTATTTGGGTTTATTTTGGTTGTTTAATTTGTGATTGTCGTTGTTTAATTTTCGGATGAATTTGCTTGATTTTTTGCGTTTATTTGGGTGAATTTGTTTTTTTTTGGATTTTTTAAGTTAAATTGGTTTTATTTGTGGGTGGTGGTGTGGTGGGGGTGGTGAGTTACGGGGTGGCGGTGAGGGTTAGGGGTGGTGGGTGTTTGGAATTGTTCTTTATTTTCGTTTTTTTATTTTTTTCCTTTTTTCGGTGGTGGGTGGGGAACTAGGTTGTGGTGGGCTGGTGGTGGTGGTGGGCTGGTGTGGTGGGGTGGGCTGGTGTGGTGGGGTGTCTGGGTGGGGTGTGGTGTCTGGGTAAGTTAGGGGGGTGGGGCTGGTGGTGGTGTGGGTGGGTAGGGGGGTAATTTAGGGGGAGGACGTAGGGGACAGGGGTAGGGTGGGCTGGTGGTGGTGTGGGTGTCCTGGTTAGGGGGTAGATCAGGAGGAGTACGTAGGGGGCAGGGGTAGGGTGGGCTAGTGGTGGTGGGGGTGGGTTGTGGGGGCAGGGGGGTAGGGAGTGGGCTGGTGGGTGGGGTTTTTTTTTTCTATTAAATTTTTCGACGGACTTTTCGATACCGAAAAAACCTCTTCCGACGAAAAATATTCGTCGAAATTCCGTCGGAATAGTGTTTTTCGACGGAATTTCCGACAAAAATGGTCGTTTTTCCTACAAAAGTGTTTCCAACAACCGGTTCCGACGGAATTTCCGTCGAAAACGGCCTTTTCCGACGGATTTCAGGGTGTTTCCGACGGAATTTTGCCGTCGAAAATGGCCTGTTTTCTAATAGTGTTACCGGATTTTTGAAGAAGTAAGAGGCGGCACCTACCGCTTGGAAACACCAGACGGCAGGCAGTTAGCCAAAACCTGGAATGTAGATAACTTGAAAAAGTACTACTTCTAAGGAGATTGTAAATATTTTTGTAAATAGAGTATATGAATGAAAAGAATACTTTATTTCAGTTCTGTTTTTGTATAAAGTCCCGTGTGCAATGCACAAACGGGCACCGTCTAAGTCCCGTGTGCAATGAACAACCGGGCACCATCTAAGTCCCATGTGCAATGCACAAACGGGCACCTTCTAAGTCCCGTGTGCAATGCGCAACTGGGCAATAGGGCTAAGTACCTAACTTAGCTAATTAAAGGCCCAAGGCTAGTATATTTTAACCCACCTGCTTTCACCATAAGCAGGCATCCGGCGACGCCCATCCGGGTGAATTCATCGAAGAGAACATCTCCCTTCCGGGTGGTACATTGTTCTATGCGTCATAAACTCAAACGGTTTTAACCGGCTAGGTTAACAATAACCCATGGTCGTTCGAATGACCTATCGCAAACGAGATACACCTAGTTATTACCCCAAGGAAATACAGACGGTGAATTAAATCTTGTTGGGCAGCCGACTTTTGCCCAAAAGCACCTAAGTCGGCTACCGCTTCTATGACTCAAATTCAAACCTGACTTGACTTCTTGCCCCAGCCGTCCCAATCCCCAATGGGAAAGGTCAAGCCCCGTCTGACTCTTGCCCCAAGGCAATTCAAGTGGCAACCTATGCTTTAGTGTGCAGCCGGCTATGATAAGTGGCTTTTATGCCACTAATCAGGATCCTTTTTCCTATCATTTCCCTCCATTTATCGCTTGTTTAGCCCTATTTTACCGCGCTTCTCCATATAATGCACAACAATGCTATTTCCCTCGTACTTCCCCTCTACTTTACCTTTTTGTGCTGTTTTTGGGTGTTTTCCTGTGTTTTGCAGGTAAACCAATCGATACGTGAAGTAGAAGAAAGTTCGTGATAGTTTCGAGAGCCGGTTTCAATAGCAAATCAAGTGAGGAGCTTTAATCAGGTTGTGCGCCCATGAGAGCCCTCTCTCCCGCTCTGCGCGGGCGCGCAACCCAAGGGAGAGGGCGCGCATTCAAGGACAAATCAGGATGTAAAGCGCTACTCATCCTGCGCGGGCGCGATGATTCCTAGAGAGGGCGCGATACTCATCCTGCGCGGGCGCGATGAGTCCTGGAGAGGGCGCGCAGATTAGCTTGAACTCTTGAAGAAAGAAGGCAACTTTCTGTAGATGCCAAGCGCGCTCAGTAGAGGGCGCACAGTATCTTTCGCGGGAGCGCATGTGTTAGTAGAGGGCGCGCACACAGAAGTTCGCGGGCGCGCACCCTTTAGTAGATGGCTCGCACATCATCCTGCGCGGGCGCGCAAATAACTGTAGCGGGCGCGCACGTCGTCAGCCCAACCCGTTTTTATTTCCTTACTTAAAAGCTGATTTGAAAAGGGAATGAAGGCAGCTATTCCATTTAGGGTAATATGCTTAGAACATTTCTAGAGAGAGAATAGCCTCCATTGATGCTTGTATAAGTTTTAGAGAGAGAAAATTTAGATTCTTAGTCTTTTATCACCCAAACTTTAATATTTGATCTAGATTTGTGCTTTGATCATCCTTGTAATCAATATTTGAGCAATCTATTGGATTTTTGATGGTTCACCATTGAAGGTTCAAAGACCCATTTTCTTATTTCAATACAAGATTAATCTTTGTGAGCTCTTTCTATCTTAATCCCTTTTATTTTGGTTTATTTACATATTTCAAGTATTTTTGATTGTTATGTTGATGATTTTGATTATGGCCAATATTTTGGGTATTGTTGATATGAGTAGTTTCTCTCTCCTAGGCTAGACTTTTAGCTAGGGGAAGGGGAATGGATGACTTGGTTGCTATTTGATTAAATACTTGATTTTTGGGGATATAAATCCTTGTTGTATGAACTTGAGCTTATTGTTATATGGTTGATGATGTGCACCATTGACTATATTATTACATGTCCTAATTGATGCGCGGGAGTGATCATGTTAGGATAGATCGTGGTTTATACATTGCTTAATCAATTGCATGGGAATGAATTGTGTTAAGTAGGATCCTTGCTCCCTTGGTTGCGAATCCTTGATTATCTACGTGTTTAGCTCTTAATCTCCAAGTTTGATGTTCCCCGATCCCCCTAGCGTTTTTAATCTCATAATTTCCAGTACTTGTTAGTCTTTGTTGATTGTTAGAGTAATTTTGGTAGCCTTAGTTTATTTATTGTCTTGTTTTCCACCACTCTTATTCATATACACCCCTTTTAAAACTCTATTGTTAGCACTTAGCGTTGCAATCTCCCGTTTCTCCGTGGATCTCGACCCTTGCTTGCCTCTATACTCATTTAGGTAATCTAGGATTAATTTGATAGGAAAGTGTATTGACAACGACATTTCGCTCCTCATCAAATTTTGGCGCCGTTGCCGGGGAAACGGTCAATTTTGTTTTGCTTTTGTGTTATTTTAGAGTTTTATGTTCTTTTGTTTTTGTCCATTTGATTGTGCTAGTCATTTCTAATCGTTTGGTTAGCTTTGGTGGATGCAAAGGAGATCTCAAGGACCACCTTCTCACTACATTGATCACGAAATAGACCGTACCTTGAGACAAGTCCGTAGACTTTATCAAGAAGAAGGAAGAGGTTTTGGAGCTATTTTTGATAGTGAGAGTGATTCTTGCTCTTCACACTCTCAAGGCGAAGAAATGGCTGGGCAACAAGCGGACGTTTTATTTTGTGAGTTCGGTAATCCGGAGGATTATGAGCTCACCGGTGGGATATTTCTACCCGCCACGGAAACTAACTTCACCATCCATCCTCAATATACAAGAATGGTACAAGCGGAGCAATTTTCGGGTTCTCCAAGTGAAGACCCCATTGAGCATCTTGATAGATTTCTTGAGCTTTGTGCCATGATACAATCCAACCAAGTTTCTCAAGAATACATTCGGATGCACCTATTCCGACAGTCTCTTGCAGGGAGGGCAAAGAAGTGGCTCAAGCAAGTCAAGCCTAATTCTCTCACAACATGGAGGGAAATTGTCCAAGCATTCTTGAAAAGGTTCATCTCCGAAGAGAAAACCGCCGACATGAGGAGGAAGATTGCATCTTTTGAATAAGAGGCGGAGGAAAGCCTTAGTGAAGCTTGGGAGAGGTTTAAAGAATTGGTGCAAGCGTGTCCTCACCATGAATACAATCAAAGCTTACTCATGAGATTCTTCTACGATGGATTGGAGCCAATGTCTAGAGCCAACTTGGACGCGGGGACGGGTGGCCAATTGATCAAAGTCCCTCAAAACCAAGTTGAAGCAACAATTGAAGAGGTGGTGAAGAACTATTCTTGGGGAAGTAGAAGGAGGAATGCACCTAGAAATGGTGGAAAGTATGAGTTGGAGAAGGTTGATCAATTACAACATCAAATTGAGACGTTGACAAAAGGGCTTGCAAAGTTGAATACAAATATCAATAGTGGTGCAAGCTCCTCCCAAGTTAACTCTTTCTCTTGTCAAAATTGTGGTGGTACAAACCACGATACATCTTATTGTGGAGGTTTGAGCCCGGAGCATGTCGCGGCTTACAACACAAGGCAAGATGGGTATAGGGAAGTGGTGGAGGAGTAGCTTGGAGACAACCACCACCCGGATTTGCAAACCAACCCCAACAATGGAACCAACAAGCTCAACAACCATACAATTCCAACCCACAATACCAAAACCCAAACCCTCCTACATACCAAAACCAATACCAAAACCAAAACCCAAAGGGAAACTACCCAAGGAACCATCAACAAAATAGACAACACCAATACCAAAATCAAGCAACTCAAAGGAGTCAAGAGCAAGTGTCTCAACCCGATTCTACTCAAACCCAAATCCTCCAACAACTCCAAGCCATGAATCAACAAATCCAAGAGCTTAAGGCTCACAACAAGATGGTTGATTCTCAATTAGCTCAAGTGGCCCAAAATTCTTCCTTAAACTCTTCTTCTAAACTACCCGGACAACCAAACACAAACCCATCCCACAACCTCAAACAACACGACACATGCAAGGCGATCACCTTGAGATCGGGAGCTTCTTATGAAGGCCCAAAAGGGAGTGAGGAGGTAGAGAAGGAAGGGGATGATAAGAAGGGAGATGAGGAGGTAAATGTTGAGAAAGAAGTTGGAGATAAGAAGTCCAAGGGTAAGGACCCCATTAACACTAGCAAGTATGATAATCCGGTACCTTATCCCGGGAAGGTTGCGGAGCGAAGGTTGAATGATAAATTTGCAAAGTTTCTTGATGTGATTAAAGGGTTACACATCAACCTACCTTTCCTTGAAGTGGTGACACAAATGCCATCTTATGCGAAGTTCCTCAAAGATATCCTATCAAACAAAAGGAAGCTCAAGGATGAATTTATTACACTTCCACATCAAGTGAGTGCGCTTGTTCAACATAAGATGCCAAAGAAGCAAAGAGACCCCGGAAGTTTCACATTGTCGGTCAAGATTGGCAACTTGGGGCCCAAAGGAGCTCTATCCGACCTTGGGGCTAGTGTTAACCTAATGCCATTGTCCATTGCTCAACAATTGAATATCGAGATGATACCCACAAGGAAGACCATTCAACTAGCCGATCGATCGGTTATGTTGCCTTGTGGAGAAATTGAAGATGTCCCCATTCAAGTGGGACACATCTATGTACCTTGTGATTTTGTTGTAATGGATATGGAGGAGGATGAGAACACTCCTTTGATTCTTGGAAGGGAAACATTGAAGACATTGGGGGCCGTCATTAATTGCAAAAACAATACTATTACTTGTGAAGTAGCCGATGAAAAGATTGTTATTGAATTCTCTAAGCTACTCAAGACCCCCATGGTTGAGAAGTGTTATAGGGTTGATGTGGTAGGTGAGGAGTTGGATCGTTTGGGAAGGGTTATGATGAGCCCTCAAGATCCAATGGTTGAGGCTCTTACATGCAAGGAAGAGTACTACTCTCACGAGGCAAAGGAGTTTGTCATGACTATTGAAGAAGCCAAAAGAGAGGAAGAGAACGATCCTAAGCATGAAGAACTCGCACAAGAAGAGGAGAAATTGGAGGAGAGTTCTAAGCCTCCTCCCAAGGTAGAACTCAAACCCCTTCCCCCCTCTTTGAAATATGCTTACCTTGGAAATGAAGGGGAATACCCGGTTATTGTCAATGCTACCCTTCATGGGCATGATTTGGAAAAAGTGCTTGAGGTTTTGAGAAAATATAGAAGTGTGATAGGGTATAGCATTGATGATATCAAAGGTATTAGCCCTTCGTTGTGCATGCATCGAATCCATCTTGAGAATGATGATGCCACCTCCATTGAGCCTCAAAGAAGGTTAAATCCTAACCTTAAAGAGGTAGTAAAAAAGGAGATTTTGAAACTACGTGAAGTGGGGATTATCTATGCTATCTCCGATAGCAAATGGGTAAGCCCGGTTCACGTAGTTCCTAAGAAAGGTGGCATTACCATACTCAAGAATGAGAAGGGAGAGGACATCTCCACCCGAACGGTGACCGGGTGGAGAATGTGCGTTGATTATCGGAAGTTGAATAAAAATACAAAGAAAGATCACTTCCCTCTCCCTTTCATCGACCAAATGTTGGAAAGGTTATCAAAACATGCCTTCTATTGCTTCTTGGATGGATACTCGGGATTTTTCCAAATCCCAATCCACCCTAAGGATCAAGAGAAGACCACTTTCACTTGTCCTTATGGGACATTCGCATACCGAAGGATGCCCTTCGGCCTATGCAACGCCCCATCGACTTTCCAACGATGCATGACCTCCATTTTCTCTGAAATGTTGGAGAATGAAATTGAAGTATTCATGGATGATTTCAGTGTAGGCGGCTCCTCTTTTGACATGTGCTTATTTAACCTCGAAAAAGTCTTGAAGCGATGTCAAGAGACGAGCCTTGTTTTGAATTGGGAAAAATGCCATTTTATGGTTGAGGAGGGGATTTTCCTCGGCCATAAGGTGTCAAAAAGAGGGATTGAAGTTGATCCAGCTAAGGTGTCGATAATAACCAAGCTACCCCCGCCTACTTCCATTACGGGAGTAAGGGCTTTCTTGGGGCACGCGGGTTTTTACCAGAGGTTTATCAAAGATTTCTCCACTATATCTAAACCTTTAACCGGATTGCTTCAAAAGGATAAAGATTTTTATTTTGATGATAGTTGCCTTTGAGCCTTCAATAAGCTCAAGGAAGCTCTCACATCTGCTCCTGTAGTGCAAGCTCCAGATTGGAGCTTGCCATTTGAACTAATGTGTGATGCTAGTGACTTTGCAGTGGGAGCCGCATTAGGTCAAAGAGCAGGAGGCAAGCTGCATGTTATTTCCTATGCTAGTAGAACCTTGGATGATGCCCAAAAGAATTATAATACTACAGAAAAGGAGATGCTTGCAATTGTGTTTTCTATGGACAAGTTTCGGCCCTATCTTGTTTGTTCCAAAGTGATAGTGTACACGGACCATGCTGCGGTTCGATACTTAATGAACAAGAAGGATGCAAAGCCTAGGCTAATATGATGGGTCCTCCTCCTTCAAGATTTCGACATTGAAATGAGGGATAAGAAGGGGGCCGAAAACCATGTTGCCGATCACTTGTCTAGATTACCTCATAATGAAGTTGAAAGTGTTCCGATAAATGAGGAGATGGGTGTTGAGACCCTTATGGCTATTGCCTCTTCTCGTAGTCCGTGGTTTGTAGATTTCGCAAATTACCTAGCTAGTGGAATTATCCCATACCAATACTCATCTCAGCAAAAGAAGAGGTTTTTCAAGGAAGTAAGGTGGTATTTTTGGGACGACCCATTATTATTCAAACAATGTGAGGATGGTATATTCCGGAGGTGTGTCCTGGACCATGAAATTAAGGGTGTGCTCGAACATTGCCATTCACTACCGTGTGGAGGACATGGTGGTGTGACTAAAATTGTGGCTAAAATCTCTCAATCCCTTCTATGGTGGCCTACCATGCATCGTGATGCCCAACGATACATATCTAGGTGTGATAGGTGCCAAAGAGCGGGAGGCATCACAAAATGGGATGAAATGCCTCAATTGGGTATCCTTGAAGTTGAACCGTTTAATGTTTGGGGGGTTGATTTCATGGGTCCATTCGTGTCCTCATGTGGAAATGCTTATATATTGGTTGCGGTTGACTACGTGACCAAGTGGATAGAGGTTATACCATCGCCAACCAACGACCACAAAGTAGTCCTCAAGCTTCTAGGGAAGATCATTTTTCCAAGATTTGGGGTGCCCCGGACTCTCATTAGTGATGGTGGATCGCACTTTGCCAAGAAGCAGCTTGAAGCCTTCCTCAAGAAATATGGTGTCCACCATAAAGTAGGGCTCCCATATCATCCCCAAACCCAAGGCCAAGTTGAGGTATCGAATCGAGAGATCAAGAACCTACTTGAGAAGATGGTGAACCGGACTCTAAAGGATTGGTCCCTCAAACTTGATGGTAATCTATGGGCCCTTAGAACGGCCTACAAAACCCCGATAGGAACTACTCCATACCGGTTGGTTTATGGCAAGGCTTGCCATCTCCCGGTAGAGTTGGAACATAAGTCTTGGTGGGCCATCAAGGAGCTTAATATGGACCTTGGGGAAGCCGGAAAGAAAAGGTTGATGAAATTGAATGAACTAGAGGAACTTCGTTTCGATGCATACGAGAATTCAAGGCTTTATAAGGAGCAAACAAAGAAGTGGCACGATCAAAGGATAAGGTTCAAGGAATTCAAGGTTGGAGATGAAGTTCTACTTTTCAACTCTAGACTTCGTCTTTTCCCCGGAAAACTGAAATCCAAATGGTCCGGTCCTTTCAAGATTTCTAATGTCACTCCTTATGGGTCCTTCGAGCTAGATGCGGGCGATCACAAGTTTTGGGTTAATGGACACCGCATCAAACTCTATCATTCAGGGAAAGAAGTTGGTCGTATTGAGTGCCTTAGGCTTGATCCTATGGATTACAAGCCTTCTCTTGTTGAACCTTAATGAATCGGAACAATGGTCAAGCTAATGACCTTAAAAAGAAGCGCTTCTCGGGAGGCAACCCGAGCCCCTTTCTCCCTTCTATTCTTTGAATTTTTTAATTTTCGTACCTAGATTTTATGATTGGATCTAATCCATAGTTGTTTTTATTGTAGGTCAAGTAGGCCCGAAGAAGGAACGTAATGAAGAGAATTAACGACATTCACGCGCTTTTGATAATCTCGGGATGGGAGCTCTCGAAGCCAAATCCGTAATATGGGAATATTGTCATTTTGAACTTGAACTTTTGTATGCTTTTGATGGGGTTGTAATATTTGATAAACATTTTAGTTTTATGTGTTAGGGATTTTTAGTAGAGTTAGAGAACTTTTTAAATCAAAGAAGTTTGAGAGCTTTCTTTAGATGCCTTGAGAGGGCTCGACTGGGCGCTCATGAGGTCTACGCGGGCGCACATAGTCCCTAGCGCGGGCGAGCACTTTCTGAAAAAAAGGGGGCAATGTTTCTGTAGATGGCATTCGCGCCCGTGAGAGGGCTCTCACAAGTATTGCGCGGGCGCGCAAGATGTGATCGCGGGCGCGCAGGTGGGTTTGCGCGGGCGCGCAGGTGGGTTTGCGCGTGCGCGCAGGTAGTGTGCGCGGGCGCGCAGGTAGTGTGCGCGGGCGCGCACGACTCCAGTTCAGAAAACGCAGGTATGCCTCTTTCGTCTTCATTTTCACTTTCATGCTCTCGCTTCTCTCTCTCTCTCCTAAGCCTTAACCTCCATTACTAACCTCCATCATACCTCAAAATCTTCACTTTTTCTCCCCAATTCTCCCTCATAATTCATCAAACACTCACCAAAACCTCACTTTGCACACTTTTGCTCATCAAAAACCCTTGAATCTCACCCAAGAAATTTCAAGAAAACCCCAAAAAACCCCAATCTCCCATTGCACGAAGCTAGCCCCCTCGGTGAAGTTTTCATTCGAATTTTCATCTTCAAGAAGGTATATCTAACTCCCTAAGCCTAATTTCTACTACATTTTGATAGAATTCACGATAGACTTCTTGAATTTGTGATGTTTGTGGGAGAAATTTTGACTCAATTGAAATACATGTGATATTTTTGCAATTCTTATGATTATATTGACATGTATATGAGTATTCTTGCAAATTTGTGATTCTAATGAATTACTTGTGAATGAATTGCAATTCTTGGGATTTTCTTGAAATAGTTAGGGAATTGTGAATTGTTAGAAATAGGTATTTGTGGGTTTATGATATGTAGATTGTTGGCCATGAATTTCAAGATGAGTGTGAGTAATTTGGGAATTTTGAGAATTGTTTGGGTGATGTATACATCTCATGAGCTCCTTGCCTATTGAGTAACTTTGTTACGTTGTTGTTGTATTTGTTGTGCTAATTGTTATTTTGTAGGATTCCGCTTGATAGTGCGATTGAATTTTTTGGTTGGTACTCTTCGAATTGTGGTTTGGGTTGATATTTTCGGTGTTTTGGTGTGAAATTCTTTGTGGTATAAACTTTTGAGAAGTTTATGGGCGAAGATGTTGAAATTCAGTAGAAAACGATCAAAGAGTGGGACGGAACCACAACCCTCCCAACCTTCCCAATCGCAACAAAATCAACCAACTTTACCCCCTCTCACCTTCCAAAATAACAGCCACGAAGCCAACTACAAAAAAATGAAAGAGAGGAAGCTTAGACCCTCCAAGCACTATCACCGTCCTACCACCACAAGCTTGGGTGTCGACGAAGACATTTGGGTACTCTTTGAGAACCTCAATTTGGGTACATTTGTGAGCTCGTCATTCAACACCTACCTTGAGCCAACCCTTGAATTCTTTTCCACTTTCTCCAGTGAAGCTGTGGGGGATGACGACTTTAGAGTAACCTTCCAGCTTTTCAACAAATCTCATTTTCTATTCTTAAGAGAGCTCAACATTGCCCTGGACTTTAATCCAGATGCTAACCTTGTTGCTCCCGAGCACTCCTCCTTCGAAGGTTATAATGAAAGACATTGGTGGAGGGGGATCACGGTAAAAGAAGAGTTCAACACCCACTACTCCTTAGCCAGTGAGATCGCTCACCCGGCCCTAAGAATCCTACACCGTATACTTGGATACGCTATTTTCAACAAGAAGGATTTAGGGAAGATGTCTAGGGAGGATATTCTCACTGTGTGGTTCGCTACTCAGCTGACCTTAGGCCGACGACTGAACCTGGGCTACTTCTTCATTAAAATTGCTTATCAATCGCCAAGGGGAAGAAGACCGGCGAAATTGCCTATGGGAGTATGGTAACAAGGTTAGCCCTGAAGCTTAGGCATGGGGACCTCCTCCCCTCTTGCACTATGGTTGGGAATAGCAGTGACATCTTTCTCAATCTTGAGAAAATTAAAAGGTTGGGGTTCATTGCCTTCACCCCTAGAGAGGGAGTTTATGATTGGTTGGTATCTCATGCACACCGTTGCTTTCTCCCAAACCCGGATCTTACCTCCTTCCAAAGGGAGTCCAGAAACATCTACTGGGTTAGGAGGGACAATGGTGTCCTTCCTGGAGCCGATCGGGGAGAGGGCCTTGTATTTGAGCAGGATGATGAGGAGATGGTGGAACAACATCAATAACAACAACATCAACATCAACAACATCAACATCAACAACAGCAGCAGCAGCAGTTCTTCCAAATCCAAGGCTTGGAAAGCCTTGAGCAGCGAATGGGGAGCCTCCAGTTGGGTGTTCAAAGCCTATTTGAAACCCAGCAAGGTATGTTTCTCCAACAGCAGTCTATTTATGATATGCATGTAGATAGAGGCGATGTCACGCCTCCGGTCAATTATGGCCTCCCCAGCATGGCCCAGTGCCATCGTGGGGGGGGGGTGACAACGCCCCTACCTACCCCTATTGGCAAGGACCTTTCGAGCCAAATAGGGTGCGCCATGATTTCCCTGACGCATCCGGGTCCTATGATTATAGGTTGCCGGGTGGTAGTGATTATAGGGGTGATCCCAATTACCCCTATGTTGACCCCACCCACCCCCAACCCCTAACCATGCCCCCCCCCAATTCGACCCGTTGCCTACTTGGCAACAAGACCTCTTCCGAGGTCATTATGGTTGGCCTCCAGGCTACACTGGAGGTTGGGATCCCCACGGCCCACCTGACGGCTTCTCCTACGGGGATATGGGGCCGGACTCCGGTGATGCTGGCCGTAGTGGGCACTAGCCCCCTATTTTTCTCGGCTATTCCCCTTGTCCTTCCCTTCCTTTGTTTTGTCTTGGAGCAACGAGGTCGTTACTCCTTCTAAGTGTGGGGGAGGTATAAGTGTCAGGAGTCGATTCTTTTGTATATAAGGGGCTTGCATCACTATAGTGTGGAGGGGAAATCTTAGCTTGCTGTCTATTTCCGCTGCTTTTATTTGATATCCTGTTGTTTTTTTTTTTTGCTGTTTATGATGGGAAGATCTAATCCTTTGTATATAGTTTATGCTCCTTTTCTTTCTTTCTTTCTTTTTGGTGTGTTTTCCTTGTCTCACTGATGCAGATTGAAGAAGGAACTTCAAAAACAACTTACCCACGCTTCAAATTGCAAACCCGATGGTGAGTATGGTATGACTGCGCATTCCAAATTCAAGCGGCATTCGGTGAGACCCTTCCTTTTTCTTTTAGGTGTGTTTAGTTTTTTCATCTTAGCCTAGGAAGGAGTTGAATGGTTCGAGGATGTTTGCATGCGGTTCCAAGGAACCTGGGATCGTTGGTATTGATACCGAACGATCACTTGTATGTCGATTGGGATTTATTTGAATCTTTATGCCTCATATGTGAACCCTCTTTACTCCTTTCTTTTTTTTCATTTCCTTTTTTTATTTTGTGATAAGCATAATTATGGCATGATGATATAGTGGTATTTTGGAACTTGCTTACTACATTCGGACTCTATTTCCGTGATGATGCACCTTAGAATGCTAGTTCCTTCATTCTTAACTTTGTGATGAGATGCACATTTCGAGATCGTTGTTGATTGAATTAGTCGAGTCTTAGTCAAGGTAGCAAGGGCAAGAACTAGTGATGGCTTTTGAACCCTTAGTTCACGGTTTGTGGTAAGATGGAGTTGCTCCTCATAGTGGATTTGACGCCTCCTAGTTGGTTGTTGCTTACTCTTCTCGTCCCTAGTGAGGTTCATTTTGTTCAAGCCTTCATCAATTTGTTGAGCGGCGTTTTTAGGATCCTCATCTATGCACGTTTGAATCCTTGTGTTCATTATTAGCTCCCAAGATCGTGACCTTGGACTTTTGGGGGAGGAAAAGGGCATCATTTCTCATTTTCATTTATATTCTCTTTTATTTAGTTACAAATTTGATTTTCTCTTTTGCATCAACCTCCTTGCCAACCAATTTGAGCCTAATGTTTCCCATTCTTGTCTCAACCCCATTACAAGCTTAACGGCCTATGTTTTACCAACCCTTTTAGTTAGTGAAGCACTGGGCTTGTAAGGCTAGTATGAAGAGTGTAGTGGATATGAGCATGAACCTTTGATGAAATTGGTTTGGAGCAAATTCTTAAGATGAAAGTCTAAATTTGAGCATGAAAGAAAACTTGGGAAGTGTGATGCTTTGAGCCAAAAAAAAAAAAAAAAAAAAAAAAAAAGAGAGAGAGAGAGAGAAAAAAAAAAGTTAGAGAGAAAGAGAAAAAAAGTGATATGAGAAATTGATCTATCTTGGGTATCCTTGAATAAAGTTAATGATGCGAATGAAATAAAAATGTTTGGATGTTCGTTTGAGTTGTGGTTATGTTTTTGAATTTTGACCTTGAGGGCTGCCCTTCCTCTTGCTTCACTTAGGGATTACCGCCACTATTTCAAATTGTTCTTCCGACCTCTACCTTAAGCCGTGTCATTACAACCCATGTAAAGCCCCTTAGACCTTAGAAGTCCGTGGTCATTAACCGGTGGAGGGAGATGGTTTTCAAACCTATGGAAAGAGCATGTATAGATGAGATGTCGGGATGATCTTTTACCTTCTCAAAGTAATTCTTTTTTCCGGTTCCTTCGTGGAATCATGAGGAGCCACCTAGGGGGATGATTTGAAGCTAGTGGGGGGAACGCGGACCGTTCTAGAGGGGACTAGGGAGGAAGATGACTCATTAGTTCTCTATGCTTGGCTTAGACTTGATTCTTGCAATCTTTAGCATCTTGAGAAGTGCGTGCACCATTTAGTTGAGAATGACTAATATTCTTTGGTGTTGTTTATCATGGTTGAGCCCGAATAAAGCAATCGTCCATCTTGAAATTTGATGTTGTTTTTCTTAAGCCATGCTGAATTATGTTTATCTTTGTAGTGTTCGATTTGTCTTTTTCTCCTCGGTTTTTGCCAAGAGTTGTGGGTTAATCTCTTTGGAAACCTTCACGAGAGCATACTCGTCCTAATAGGCGACTTTGAGGTTTAAATGGCTTGTTGTTTGCGCTAAAAAGAACCGTGATTCCTACGAAAGTTAGTTAGTGTATATTCTTATGTCTTTCTTTTATTTTTAATCTTGGTTGTTTGCCTTTGTTTCTAATTTGGGTGGTGATCTTGCTTGAGGACAAGCAAGAGGTAAGTGCGGGGGAATTTGATAAGTGGCTTTTATGCCACTAATCGGGATCCTTTTTCCTATCATTTCCCTCCATTTATCGCTTGTTTAGCCCTATTTTATCGCGCTTCTCCATATATTGCACAACAATGCTATTTCCCTCATACTTCCCCTCTACTTTACCTTTTTGTGCTATTTTTGGGTGTTTTCCTGTGTTTTGCAGGTAAACCAATCGATACGTGAAGTAGAAGAAAGTTCGGGATAGTTTCGAGAGCCGGTTTCAATAGCAAATCAAGTGAGGAGCTTTAATCAGGTTGTGCGCCCAGGAGAGCCCTCTCTCCGGCTCTGCGCGGGCGCGCAACCCAATGGAGAGGGCGCGCATTCAAGGACAAATCAGGATGTAAAGCGCTACTCATCCTGCACCGGGCGCGATGATTCGTGGAGAGGGCGCGATGATTCCTGGAGAGGGCGCGCAGATTAGCTTGAACTCTTGAAGAAAGAAGGCAACTTTCTGTAGATGCCAAGCGCGCTCAGTAGAGGGCGCGCAGTATCTTTCGCGAGCGCGCATGTGTTAGTAGAGGGCGCGCACACGGAAGTTCACGGGCTCGCACCCTTTAGTAGAGGGCGCGCACATCATCCTGCGCGGGCGCGCAAATAACTGTAGCGGGCGCGCACGCCGTTAGCCCAGCCCGTTTTTTATTTCCTTACTTAAAAGCTGATTTGAAAAGGGAATGAAGGCAGCTATTCCATTTAGGGTAATATGCTTAGAACATTTCTAGAGAGAGAATAGTCTCCATTGATGCTTGTATAAGTTTTAGAGAGAGAAAATTCAAATTCTTAGTCTTTTATCACCCAAACTTTAATCTTTAATCTAGATTTGTGCTTTGATCATCCTTGTAATCAATATTGGAGCAATCTATTGGATTTTTGATGGTTCACCATTGAAGGTTCAAAGACCCATTTTCTTATTTCAATACTAGATTGAAGCTTTATGAGCTTTTTCTATCTTAATCC
The DNA here is from genome assembly GCF_001683475.1 of Chenopodium quinoa. Classification (NCBI taxonomy): domain Eukaryota; kingdom Viridiplantae; phylum Streptophyta; class Magnoliopsida; order Caryophyllales; family Amaranthaceae; genus Chenopodium; species Chenopodium quinoa. The sequence goes on from NW_018745580.1 coordinate 50,996, forward strand.
CTTTTTATTTTGGTTTATTTACATATTTCAAGTATTTTTGATTGTTATGTTGATGATTTTGATTATGGCCAATATTTTGGGTATTGTTGATATGAGTAGTTTCTCTCTCCTAGGCTAGACTTTTAGCTAGGGGAAGGGGAATGGATGACTTGGTTGCTATTTGATTAAATACTTGATTTTTGGGGATTTAAACCCTTGTTGTATGAACTTGAGCTTATTGTTATATGGTTGATGATGTGCACCATTGACTATATTATTACATGTCCTAATTGATGCGCGGGAGTGATCATGTTAGGATAGATCGTGGTTTATACATTGCTTAATCAATTGTATGGGAATGAATTGTGTTAAGTAGGATCCTTGCTCCCTTGGTTGCGAATCCTTGATTATCTATGTGTTTAGCTCTTAATCTCCAAGTTTGATGTTCCCCGATCCCCCTAGCGTTTTTAATCTCATAGTTTCCAATACTTGTTAGTCTTTGTTAATTGTTAGAGTAATTTTGGTAGCCTTAGTTTATTTATTGTCTTGTTTTCCACCACTCTTATTCATATACACCCCTTTTAAAACTCTATTGTTAGCACTTAGCGTTGCAATCTCCCGTTTCTCCGTGGATCTCGACCCTTGCTTGCCTCTATATTCATTTAGGTAATCTAGGATTAATTTGATAGGAAAGTGTATTGACGATGACATTTCGCTCCTCATCAGGCTTCAATGTTAGAAACAAGGCCAGAACCTTGTCCCATACCTAACAGACTCGAATGGCACTCGTCCGGTCCTAGGCCGCTTGAGCTGAGCCGGGCAATTCTGTTATGCAATGATGCGGATGATTGTGGACGGCTTCCTGCTTAAAGTTGGAACTAAATCAACCAACCGTCCAGGGGCAGACATAGCCAACACATCCGACATATCAAAAGAGCACCCAAAGCAAAATTGCAAAATTCAAAAATGGTAAAAATTGAAGAGAATTGAACTAAGGTTGCAAAGAAAACCGACTCAGTCGGCATAGGTATTATATTAAAATAAAATGTGCAAATGTTTAGCCGGACCCATGTCCGGTGAAAAAAGATACATCAAATGCACGGCACGCAGGGCGGACAAAGTTGAAGACATAAAGCTTTAAGACTGAGGCTTAGCCGGGTCCTTAGAGACGGCTTCTGAAGCAAGAGGGACTATCTCTTGATTTTCATCCTGATTCTCTCCTCTATATGACTCGATCTCCGCCTGCATGGCTTTCAATCTTCTTCTTGGCCCACTCCTCATAAGGCTCCGGAGCCGGATGGTTTGATTCCTGCGCCTCAATGGCAAGATAAATGTACTTATAGGCAAGCTCCCAGACGGTATATTCCGTGTCCGGATGTACTAGAGACCAAGCCATTTTCATTCTGTTGACGCAGTCTTGCTCATTATCTTCAATGAACCGGCTCTGTTCAGCTTCCAGCGTGGTTTGGAAGTTCTGACTGGCAGCAGCCGCCTCCTTCTTCAGGCGGACGTTGTCAAACAGGAGCGAAGAATTCTCCTTCTTGGTTTAGTTCCAGAAGCTTGATAGAATCTGACGCCTTCTTTGCCTCTGCCTCAGCATTCTCCTTCTCCGCCTGGAGTTGCGGAGCTTTATGTTGGCTTCATTGAGAGACTTCTGGAAGCGCTTTGATGGAGTCCGCTTGTTGCATGATTATGCCTTTAGTTTTCAATTCATGCATGATCATGGAATATTTGGCAATGTTATGAGCATTGGACGCAACCTGTTTTAGCCCGTCTTACCTCCTCACACTTACAGGCATAGGCTTTCTTGAGCCCCTCCACGAGTAGCATTGACTGCAAAAGTCCAAGCGGTGTTAAGAGAGGTCAGTCGATATAAAAAGATAATAAATATTCAGTTGAGAAACATCATACATCAGCCAAGTCGGCCATGACCCGGTCGACATTGAAGGTGTTGATCCCTGGGATCGCCTCCTTTTCCTCTCTAGGGACGGCCTTCAGCATGGCCCGGGCGTACTGCTGTACATCCGGCCAGCGAGGGGAGAGATCTGCCACCAGAAAAAGATGGTGAGAAGGCTACATACTTCCATCCTATTGACTGCCAGCAGCCAGAAGTGTCTTCTGGCTGGAGTTGGGAGTGCGACTTGACCCGCATGGGCTTGCCAAGCAAAAGAAGGGTTTGAAGGGATCATTTGTACCTTGGGATATTGGCTGAGGGTCATGACTGCCCTTAACTGGTAAAGAGGCGCCGGATGACCTAAGCGGTGTAGTCTCCTTGGATGCCTCTGGGACATCCGGCTGCCTGGCAGATAGGTCGAATCCCAGACCAAGGTTTTTGACATATTTACCCCCAACCGTCAGCCGGTTGGGAACTGTCTGGGAGGAAGTCTTCCTCGCCGTATTTTGGGTAGCCGGCTCCTCCCCAGGCCGAGGCCTTATCAACTTTAGAGGGAGCGGGGCACCTTGCTCCCATCCTTGAAATAACATACAAAAAGGTCAGCCGGCACGAAGTCAAATGGAAGTTGAAGGAAAAAGAAAGGAAAAGCAGCATACCTTATTTTTTGCCGCCTGGGCGGCAAGTTTTCTTCTCCGCATTTTTCTTTGCGGATTTCTTTGGCAGATTTAGCCGGTGTTTTTTCTGCTGACAACATGGCTAAGGCTCACACTGCAAAAAAGAACCCATCTGGTTAGAAGAGTTGAGAAAAGCATATCATGTACAAACGGCAAAACGAGATCAAGCACTAGTGCAACCTACGTTTTTCAAACTGAGTGCTAAGTTTACAGGCGGACATGAATGCCTCATCACGAAGGAATTCGTGCTTTGGTACCCAATTCTTGGGTACGCTTATTAACTCTCCATTTAGAAAGGGTGGTTGTGGTTTGTTCAAAAAACCCCGCCTCAATTATCCTCTCGTAGTCCTCATCCGGGACTCGAGGCTTTTTACATTTGTGACCCAGGAGGTCTGGCTTCTGGTTGTATGTCCTATACTCCCGATTTTCTTCCTTGGTGGGAGCCGAAACCAGATAAAACCAGTTCTTCCAGTCTGACACTTGGACGGCTTGTCCAGGGTAATCAGATACTGAGGGTATTGTGGTCAGTGTATACCAGGCTCTCCACCCACCTGGGCTCCGACTCAAATAATGCATATGGGCAAAGGCCTCCCAGCCGGGGTTAATGTTCTGCATTTCGCAGGCGACAATGTAGCCCGAAATGTTAACCCAGGAATTGGGGTTAACTACCAAATACCCAGACCATACCCTCTAAGAATGGCCTTGATGGTGTTGTGCAAAGGGAAGCGAAGACCGGCTAGGAACGCCGCCTCATAACAGTCGAAATACCCGTCGGAATTCGGCTGATCGTCTTCCCAGACTATAGTGCCCATCTCAGGCGACACGATTATTCTCCGATCTTCTCCAGAGGATGTATTTTGACAAAGTCCTCTAAGTTTCTGGCCATTCTGGCCCTATCTTTTGCAGAGACGGCAATAAGGAAATTAAAGGATCGCCCTTATTGTTCCATGTGGGCCTCTCCTCCTCGCTATCCGCATCCGGTGTAAGAAGGCTGCTACTACTGCCGCTTTGCTCTGAACCGGATGAGGAGGCGATCTCTTCACCGCTCGCGTTCTCTGAAGGGTTTTCCTGTTCAACCCTGGATGGAGAGGCGGCATCTTCACCGCCTTTCTAACCCAACCCCAGTATTCCATCACTGGGAGTGCTTGGGGTGCCATGCGGAGATCCCCTTGTCATCTCAGCCTGATTAGAGTCAGGCGGCAATTCTTTAGAGGTTTCCCCTCTGTACTCTAGATCAACGACTGTTTTCCTAGTTTGAGCCATTGCGTCCTGCACAGAGACAGAGACGGTCGATTTTGGAGATGAACAAGGAGAGTCCCAGTACCCAAAGGCGGCACCCCCATTCCTAGACTCAGCTGTACCAGGAGACCGGCTGACCTATAAATCGTGGTGTGCCATGTGTATGTTGGGTGAGCCCATTATTCTAACAATATATACAGCTGGGAAAATTTAAAAACCTCTAAAAAAGCAAGGAACAGAGGCGTTACCTTCTAGTTGATAGAAGAAGTTGGAGATTGTTGACCAAAGATACCCTAGACGGTATCACTTTGAATAGACTGCAAAATTGGCAAAAGAAAGCAAGGTTAATTACCAATGTCACCATGCGGGAGGGGCAAATGATTGGGGTAAAATTACCCCTGCCACGTGGCCCAATGAGGGCTGACACGTGTCACCCTCATACAGGCCCCAAGGGATCCAATCAGAGGATGCCACGTGGCATTGAACCCCCAATGGGGAGTAGATTCTCATCTGCTATAAATAGAGGAATCATCCTCATTTATTGGTATTCATAAATACATACACAAATCCCGAGCAATATTAATTGCGGAATCTCCCTGAATCAGAGATAAACACCCATTTTACTTTTCGCACGCTTACCCATCCGGAATCATACTAACTTGATCTTCGGAGGCGGAACTCCACCCAACCAGAGTTTCGTGGTTTTGCAGGTACAGAAGTCAGGCGCTCATACCCAGTATTGTAACTCTCCTGAGGGACTAAAATACCCGAAACACACACTGTAACCAGCGGGTACATGTAGTAAGTATACAGTAACGAACCTTGCCTTTATCTTGCCGTTAACAATTTTGTTAGTGGGACCCACTTTCCATTTATTAATATTTTTTATCGATTTGCGTGTTGGTAAATGTTCCGTTTAAGGTTTTGTGGACTATTTTGGCTCTTAAGGGTCCAAATTGAGCTCAGATTTGACAATAAAATAACGTAAATGCCTCGTTTTACATATTAAAAATGTAAACACGCAAGTCGAGACATTTTTAATACGCAACACGATGCATTTATGTTATTTTTTTTTTTTGCCAAATCTGAACTCAATTTGGTCCCTTAAGGACCAAAATAGCACCCAAGACCTTTAATAGAACATTTTCCAACACGCA